>NC_060267.1:137909640-138206452 GCF_021613505.1 Equus quagga
TGACTCACCACAAATAGCCAGCTGAGGCTGACACATAGCGGGGAGGCACAGAGTGGCCGCCTGGCAGAGGACCTAGTCCCTACCCTGGCTAAGGTACAGCTGGCTCCTTTCCTCTCCCCACCCTCTCCCGACACCTCCCGCCTCAGAGAAGCTGAGGAGGAAGGAGGCCCTGCCTTTCACAGATGGGGAGACATGGCACTGAGAGGTGAGGGGCTGACATTCTTTCCTCCGAGTGGCCTCCCCAGGTGGGCCCCACCAGATCTCTTCCTTATTCCCAAACCCACTTCCTATTTACCCCCTTCACTTCTCCCACCTCCCTCGTTGGGTCACCTAGGCCTCTCTTACTCCAGGAAGTCCTCCCTCCATGACTCAACTGACTGGGGAGGACTCTAGGAGCACTCTTGCCCTTGGCAGCCCTATGGAAGTGGATCGAGCCCCTTCCTTTCCACTTGACTTTGATGAACCAGAGAGACTGGGAGTTACTTCCTGAAGATGTTGCCCAAAGCCTAGAGACAACCAAAAGAATTATTTACAGGAAACTTCATCCAACAGTTACTACTGAGCATGTGCCATGCACCAGGTACGTGGGCCCTACCACTGAAAAGGCTCAGTCTGGAGGGTCCTTAACAGGTGGCTCATTTAAGGTGTTGGGTATTGTGACCTTGGGTGGTGCTACAGTGACCCAGAGAGGGGATCCAGATTTCAGACCTTAAGATCAGAAGAGAGAACTCTTTAATAAGTGCCACCCTGCTTCCTTCCATGTAAGGGGGTCCTAACCCTCAAGGGGCTGGTATGGCTCTGCCGAGGTCCCTTCTGTCCTGCTCTCTGCTCACATGGGACTGGTACCAAAGAGAAACCATGGCTCCGTGTCATGTCCCCATCTGTAAAGTGTGCACATTGTGTGATGTAGAGAATAGGCTTGTAAAGCCACAGGGCAGAGTTGGCACTCCATATGCAGCTTTATTTCTCAGCACAATGCTATTTCCCTTTCAAATGCGAAACTGCTCAACTCCCAAGCAGTTTGGTTTCTGTGTGAAGGTCACAGCAAGGTCTCATGTTCCGTTTTCCCCTGCTGGCCTTTCCTGCCTACTTCCTGCCTCCCATCCATCCTGCAGTCCAGCCAAACTTCAACGTTCCTCAGCCATTTGCCTGTTCACCACCCTGTGTTCCTAAATACACTGTTGCCTCATGTGAAACACTTTTCCCTCCTCTGCATGGCACAGCAAACTCCTGCCAGTCCTTTTCACTGGGCTCAGTCTCTTCCTCCAGAGCTTGCTCAGACTCCCTGGGGCAGCATCAATCACCTCTTCCTCTGCTCCCTCAGCGGCTTGGCCCTGCAATTATTTTATGTTTATCTTAGCTGCCATTTCTCGTATTCTTTTCGTGTTTCTCTGGCTCTTTCTATCCTCAGCAGAGTTTGCCTTAGAGAAACTATGGTGTGTAGAGGAGCTGTGTACTTTTTAGGGCATCGGATCATGGGGAACAAGATTGCCCCCTGGAATCCACAGCTTGGTTGGGCCTTGTTTGTTGGAATGCTCAACATCAGACTCGATGATTCCTCCCAAAGCTGGTGTCCAGGTGGGAGCCACATCCTGCCTCTCAGTACTCAAGCTCCCAGTGCACCTGGGGGTGGCCAGATCCCAATGAATCCTGCCCATGCACCTGGGCAGGGCAAGGCTGGGAGGCTGTCTCAGTGCCTGTGCAGGGTGAGGCCTTCCGGCCAGGACCAGCTTAAAGGCCTCCTTGGCCAGGAATCTATCTGAATAACTTCAGCAATCAGAAGTCTTAAATCCTGGCTCTGAGCCCCCAAAGGGGCATTGAGACTGTGCTGGAAGGATTCCTTACTCTTTAGTTAGGGCTAAGTGTATGTAGGTCTCCCCACCACCCAGATTCAGATTCAGGCCAGGGCACAGCACATCTGGCATTCTTTTTGCCTTCCCAGAAGTTTTGAACACTCTCCTGTGCTGGGCACTTCCTGTTCTGAGTCCCACTCCTCTAGATAGAAGCCATGCCGTCACTTTCCTAGCCTCTTTACTGCTAGGGCACTGCCCGTGACCTGGGCCCTGCTCCATTGTTGACAACTGATAACCCAGATGGACATGGGCATCATCTCGTTGCCCTGCTCTGGGCAGACTCCTTGAATACGGAGATGAGTCTGAACAAATAACTCTAACAGGGCCATGAGGGTAAGACTACAATGAGGGGAGGTGTCCGTTGTTCTGGGAGTATCAATCATGGAGAATTGCAGGGAGGTGCCCTGTCTTACTCATTTATTAATTACCCTGCTCTTTGGATACTTAGGTGTCCTATAAAGTAAACTGGGTTTAATGTTTGAAGACCTGAGTTTGAGGCTGTTGTGTCACTTTTTAGTTGATATCTTGGACGAATCCCAACATCCTCAGTGCCTCTGTTTTCTCATCCTTGCCTTGGTGTAAGAAGGTAAAACGAGGCAATGAATGTAAAAGAGCTTTGAAATGTTCAAGCACTATATCAGTCTTCGCTTTTATTTGTTTTCTAGTGCATTTCATAAATCCTGGCACGCTGTTAACACTTGAAAGTTTCTGTTGGGGCCGGCCCCAGGGCTGAGTGGTTAAGTTCGCACACTCTGCTTCGGTGGCCCAGGATTTGGCTGGTTTGGATCCTGGACGTGGACATGGCACTGCTTGTCAAGCCATGCTGAGGCAGCATCCCACATGCCACAACTAAAAGGACTCACAATTAAAAATACACAACTATGTGCTGGGGGGATTTGGGGAGAAAAAGGAAAAAAAAAAGAAAGTTTCTGTTGAATGGATGAATGAACAAATGAATGACCAAACCAATGGATAATCAAATGCATAGCAGGTACTGAGGAAATGCTTTATTAAAAATAAAACACGAACAAGAAAATTGCCATTTTTGGCACACATTATCAGCTAATGAGTGAAAAACTTCACATACATTCTCACTTAATTTTCACAGTAACCTTGTGAGATGATTACTCCCATTTTATAGATGAGGAAAGTGAGGGCCGGAGATGTTAAGTAATGTGTCTAAGGTCACAGCTAGTGGGTGCCAAGACTGAGATTCACACTCCAGGCCTCTGTTCTTGTCCACTTTCCTCACTAAATGCACAGGCATTTCCCAATAGTTTTGGTCTAAGTCACCCAACCACTCATTACAACATAAAAACTCAACTCCAATCCATGGCTTTGATGCACCTCTTTAACTCCTGGTGCAGGGCCACTGTTTGACTTGGTGAATCTGGGGAGCAAGTCAAGGATGGCAGTTCCGGAGAGGCTGTCTCCCTGAAAGGGTCCTTGTTTCCATCCTCCCTGGTGCCAGGAGCGAAGTCTTTCCTGCTCTCTGAAGCCCTCTGACCTGGGGCCTATGTGACCCCTCCGAATTTCCACAGCAGATACACCCCACCAATCTCTTCCTGTTATCTCAGCTGTCCCCAGAGGTGGACAGGATGGAAAATATCACCTCCGTCGTAGGTGGAGAGCCCGAGGTCACTGCTGCCACAAGTCTGCACAGAACGCAAATCCAGATCTTTGGACTCTAAGGCCGGAACTTCCTCTACCAAATGGCGTGGCCTAAGACTGGAGCCCAGAAACCGCCTGCACACGGGGAGGTTTACTGGAACTGGAGAGGGCAGCTGGCTCTGAGCAAAGGGTCTTAGACAGTCAGCCTTTGCTCAATTGATTCCTTTGGGGCCCTTGCAAGGGGCCGTGTGAGTATAGGATAACAGCTTTGGTGCCCCTCTCGTGTGGTGGATGGAAAGGCTTGGACATGGGGTAAGAAAAACACTTTCCCATACAGCAGCTGGGATGTCCCTGAGATGTAAGGAACGGAGTCTAGGTGTTTTAAACCTGAAGTCTGCCAAGCCAGCGGAGCCAAATAGCAGCAAAGAATCAGGGACCCTTGGGGTAGAAGGTCAGTTTTGGAGCTTCAGTTTGTTCTGATTACTGTGCACATAGAGAGGAGGCTACTTTTGGACTAGACAGTGCCTCATCCGTGGGGACATCCCAGGCCTAGTGATGCTCAGGAGGGATGAGAGGCCCCAGAACTTTCAAGCGATCTAGGTCCATCCTGTTTTTATTCTCTTCTCTGATATTTTGAGCAGTTTAATTCAACTGAAAGGCAAAATCCTTTAATCACCAGCTCTAAATCAAAGCATATATTTGGGGTAATGATGGGGAGGGCAGTGACAAGTGGGTAAGGTGAGGTTACAGGGTAGCAGGGCCTGGGGAGGGGTCTGAGTTTGATCTCAACTGGTCAGCTGCTGGCAGGAGAGGCTGGGCCTTCCCATTGATCACTTTCTCACACCTCTGACTACACTGATTGCAGACACCCTGAGGAATGGGGAGAAGAGACTTTGTAAATTATAGTTTACCTTTACAAACAGCATTTGAAGGTGCATGTCCTCAGAAGGGCTCGTACATGAATGTTTATAGCAGCATTATTCATAATACCAAAAACGGGAAACAAGTCAAGTGTCCATCATCGGTGAATGGACAAACCACCTGTGATGGACCCACACAATGAATACTTTTGTTGTTAGTGCCATCGAGTTGGTTCTGACTCCTAGAGACCTTATGAACAGCGAAACCCTCCCTGGTCTTTTTGCACCATCCTCTCTGGTGCTATATCAAACAATACTCCACTGCTATTCACAGGGTTTTCGTGGCCAGTTTTTTGGAAGTGGGTGGCCAGGTCCTTCTTCCTGGTCTGTCTTAGTCTGGAAGCTCCTCTGAAACCTGTCCACCATGGGTGACCCTGCTGGTATTTGAAATACTGATGGCATAGCTTTCAGCATCACAGCTGCCATACCAACTAACAGACGGGTGATGTGGTTTCCTTACCAGGAAATTAAGCGGGGACTCGGCGGTGAGAGAGGCAAATTTTTTTTTTTTTTTTTTTTAGGAAGATCAGCCCTGAGCTAACATCTGTGCCCATCTTCCTCTACTTTATATGTGGGATGCCTGCCACAGCATGGTTTGATGAACGGTGCCATGTCCACACCTGGGATCCAAACCAGTGGACCCCAGGCCGCCAAAGCAGAATGTGCACACTTAACCCCTGCACCACGGGGCTGCCCTGAGAGAGGCAGATCTTAACCACTAGACCACCAAATGGATTGCTACTCAGCAGTAAAAAGGAATGAACTCCTGACACGTGATACAACATAGATGAACCTCAAAATGTTATGCTGACTGAAAGAAGCCTGACACAAAAGACCACATATTGTATGAGTTCATATATATGAAATTTCTAGAAAAGGCAAAACTTAGAGGCAGAAAGTAGACCAGAGGTTGCCTAGAGCTTGAAGTGGACATGAGGATTGACTGCAGATGGGCCCAAGGGAACTTTCTGAGATAATGGGAATGTTCTAAAACTGGATTGTGGAATTGGTTGCACAATTCCCTAAATTTACTAAAACTCATTGAACTGTACACTTAAAATGGGTGAATTTTATGGTACGTCAATTATGCATCAATAAATACTTGAAGTTCTTTACTTTTGACAAGTCCATCCCAGAGCTCCCTGTGTGCCAGGCTGAGAGTAGAGGGCACGGCCCCTCCACCTACTCCTCACAAGGGAGATGAGGGCTGTGCACATTTTGTCCAACACAGTAGTTCTCGAAGTGTAGCCTCTGGGCCACCCACAGCAGCAGCCCCTGGGGGCTTGTTAGAAGTTCACATCTCAGGACCGAGCTCAGAACTGCTGAACCAGACACTCTGGTGGGGAGGCCCAGCAAGCAGAGGAGGGGGAGGGGCCGTGCCCTCTACTCTCAGCCTGGCACACAAGGGAGCTCCGGGATGGACTTGTCAAAGGTAAAGAACTTCAAGTATTTATTGATGCATTATTGACATACCATAAAATTCACCCATTTTAAGTGCACAGTTTGATGAGTTTTGGTAAATTTACAGAATTGTGCAACCAATTCCACAATCCAGTTTTAGAACATTCCCATCACCTCAGAAAGTTCCCTCGGGCCCATCTGCGGTCAATGCCCATGTCCCCAATCAGAACAACCCTCCAGGGGATTGAGCACCTGTCTACTGGAAAGGGGGAGGGGAGAACAGGAAGGTTGTCTGTGTTCGGCACCCGCTGTGTGCAGCCACCTGACAGGCGCTGAGTCATATCCTCACAGCAACTGTGTAATGTCAGTATTATTGGCCCCATTTTGTAGACAAAGAAACTAAGGTTCAGAGATACTGAGAGACTTGCCAATTAATAAAGGGGCAGAGCTGGGTTCAAACACCCAAGTTTCTGACTTGAAACACACCTGTTCCGCTACCCCACCAACCCTGTGAATGTGAGCAGCATTCACAATGCCTGGAAGCCCCGAGAGGAAACAGCAGAATTACAGTAAGTACAGCCCTCTCAGGTTCTACCTTGGAACGAAGTGTGGGTATAAAGAAATAAACAGTAAGCATAGCGCTCAACATGGCCCAGTATTTTCCTCAAGGCTGAAGCAGCGGTCTTCGTTTAAGGTTATATTGTTTACTCCAAAGGGACAAGGGGGTGGGGGAATTTAGAGCTAGCTGTTTGGACAGAAGCCCAGGAGGGCCTAGCTCAGTTCCTTGGGAGCCTGGAATGTGAAGGGTTGGGGAATCAGAGAGAGCGGAACTCAGGGATCCTGGCCAGAGAGCATGAGAGCCGCTGGGGACACAGGAGGGTGGGTCTGTGGTTTCCAGATGCACGGATGACATAATGTCTGCCTGGCCTGCAGACATCAGTCCTGCTCAGAGTGGCCTTTCCAAGCACAGGGCCATAGGCCTTGCCCAGGCTTTGGCTTGATGCACAGGGGGTAGGCTCTGTCCTGGAGCTGCTCAGGAAACTGAGGCTGACCTGCTGGGGCCTTCCTGCTTAAACCTAGCACTGCCAGAAGCTTGGCTCAATGCCATACCCCACGTAGGGGCCACTTCCTTTGGTCATTCAACACTGGTTGCTGCTGTCCGTTTGCCTTACGTGGCCCTCCTTTTCCCCCCATGATCACCATTGACTGTCAGACTTGATCAAACAGAGAAGCTCTTCTAGCCCAACTATTCAAATGGGCAGAGAGGGGAAGGGACTTACCCCAGTAAGGGTAGGGCCACTACCAGAATCCAGAACCCCTGGCCATGGAGCTATTTGATAATAATATTCCCCATCATTCGCGTAGAGTTTCATCACTTACAAAGTGCTTTCGTGTGTTCTCTCCCTTGACCCCCTCACTCACCCTGTGAGACGGAGGGTTTGTGACTGCTTGATTTATACATGAGCAACTTGGGGTTTATAGAGTTTAACCAACTTGCTCCAGATCACCTGCTAGTAAGTGACGAAGCCAGTGCTCACGGCCAGATGCTTTGGCCCCAAATTACTTGCTCAGTGCTTCATTCCTGATGATATGAGCAACATTCCCAGAGCCCAGAGCCTGAGGAGGAGCCAGAGGAATCACACTAAACACAGACTCCTCAGGTTCTATCGTGGAACAAAGTGTGAGTGTTTTCCTTGCCCATTGGCTGAACACAGTCCTCTCTGATGACTTTCCGGTCTAAATTGGGCAGGTGAGTCCCTAGCTTGAGCAAGTGACCTGGGCAAGAGCCGCTTCTTACTGCTGAGAATGAGACTGGTGACTGTGTGACCTGCCTCCCAGGTCCACGGGCAGCCTGAAAACAGTCCTCTGCTCCTGCCCACTGATCCTTTCTGTCAATCTTTTATGGGTTTTTTGCATGTTGTAGATGACAAAACCCACAACCAGTCATGGTCAACGTCCTCTCTGCTCCAACAGAGCTGAAACATGATAATGATGGTGATGATGATCCTTGATTTCACTTACCAAGGACACACTGGGTTCTAGTACCTTTCATACATCATCTAAAGGCCTCACAGCTCACAATGAAGGAGCCAGGACTAGAGCCCAGATACAGGGTGACTTTGGAGTGCACAACATCATACTTCTCTCCCATGCTTTTAAGGAAGGCCACTGAACATACCCGTGGGTCTCAGATCTGGGCCAGGCAGGTACAGAACCTGGCTGCTGCAGGTGCCTTGTGAGATCTCACCCAAGTTCTCTGGGGCAGGGGCTTCCTTCCATATATAAACCATCAACCCTGCTTCTGGGCAGTGTTTTTCTGACCTAGGTGCCCTGGAGAGCCAAACCAGGCTGCCATGTCCCTCTCTGCAAGCAGGGTCCTGGACATGAGTGCTGACTGCCTGGGATTCCCCACCGATATCAGTGCCCATCTCTGGCTGGGTTCTGGGGTGATGTGCGCCAGGAAAAATGCCTTGAGGTGGCTTTCACTCAGCTGGCTTGAGCAGGGCAGGGAGTGGCTTGGAGTCAGATGTATGTTCCTACCTGTGGCCTCAGACTCCCTGAATTCATCTCCTCTGACTACCTGCCCCTTATGATGGATTTTCCATGCCAAGAAAGGGTGCTGACCAAAGGCCATATCACTTCTCTGTCTAGAGAACACACAGTCCACCCAATCTTGCCCAAGGGAGTGATGAACTCAGGGCCCAAGCATTCAAGGAAGGCGAAAGCCACAGTCATAGCTGTAAAGAAGATCTGAGTGAGCCCTTTTCTTGTAGAGAGAAACTGAGGCACTGATGGAAGCAGAAGGATTCAGAATGTCAATGCTGAAGCGTCAAGAAAATCCCAAATTATGCTCAAAGCTAGGATGCTCATGAAACATTCGTTTTTATCAAAAGTGTTAAATACAACAGAATATCATTCCTTAAAAAGGAATGCAATTCTGACACATGCCACAATATGGATGGACCTTGAAGACATTGTCTAAGTGAAATAAGCCAGTCGCAAAAGGACAGATACTATATGATTCTACCTATATAAGACACCTAGAGTAGTCAAATTCATAGAGACAGAAAGTAGAACAATGGTTATCAGGGGCTTGGGGGCAGGGAGAATGGGCAGTTAGTGTTCAATGGGTACAGAGTTTCAATACAGGATGATGGAAAAGTTCTGGAGATGGATAGTGGTGCTGGTTGCACAAGAATGTAAATGTACTTAATATGACTGAATTTTACATTAAAAATAAGTAAAATAATAAAATTTCTGTTATATATATTTTACCACAACTTTAAAAAAGTGTTAAGAGAATTTAGCCCTTGAATCCAAACTCTGCCACGAAGGAAGCTCAAGAAGATAAGCTGTTGCTTCAGCAGGTAAGCTTGGCAAGTGAAATGCTGCTCTGTACTTGTTTGAAATCCTGCTCGCCATTGAGACTTTCTGCTGTGATATTGTGATTTATAATAAATATATATTTGGTCTTTGTCTCATTCCTGGCACGGAGCTCCTAAAATCCTTGGAATTTCCTAAGTGCCAAGAGTGATAAATGTGTCTTGATATTCATAACAAAACCCCAGTCAACCACCCCTGAGTTCATGTTAATGTAGTGACTTTTGGACCCCCACCTAAGAATGGGGGCTGGTTGCCAGGGAAACCAATCATGTGATTAGAGGGTTGGAACTTTCAGTCCGGACCTCCTGACTTCCGGGGGGCAGAATGGGGCTGGAGATTGAATCAATGGACAATGGCCAGTGAGTTAGTCAGTCATGCCTATGTAATGAAGCCTCCATAAAAACCCAAAAGGATGGGGTTCAGAGAGCTTCTGGGTTGGTGAACAAGTGGAGATGCTGGGAGGGTGGTGTATTCAGAGAGGGCATGGAAGTCTGAAGCCCTACTCACATACACTGCCCTATTCATCTCTTTCATCTAGTTATTCCTGAGTTACATCCTTTTATAATAAACCAGTAATCTGAGAAGTAAAATGTTTCTCAGAGTTCTGTGAGACACTAGCAAATTAATTGAACCCAAGGAGGGGATCATTGGAAATTTAGATCTATAGCTGGTCAGTCAGAAGCACAGGTGACAGCCTGGACTTGTGATTGAAGTCTGAAGAGGGTGGGGGCAATCTTGAAAGGCTGAATCCTTAACCTATAGGATCTGCCACTATCTCCAGGTAGATAGTGTCTGAATTGAATTGAACTGTAGGACACCCGGCTGGTGTCAGAGAATTGCTTGATGGTGTGGGGAAAAAACACACACCAGAATTGACGTCAGAATCAAAACACTAAAATGGGATGAAGTCTGTTGGTTGATGTGATTTGATTAATTTACTCAGCATGTGTGTACTGTGGATCTCTCCTATGATGGGCACCGGGCTAAGCACAGAGTTACTAATGAGTTTTGTTTTGTTTAAGTAGAATGTAATTTACATATAGCAGAACACAATATGTATATAGCTCAGTTAATTTTATGACTATACCACAGTTTTGTTTATCCATTCCTCTGTAGATTTTTAGGTTAGTTCTAGTTTTTGCCTGTTATAAATAAAGATGCTCTGAACTTTTTTGTGCAAGTCTTTTTTTGGACACATGCATCTATTTCTCTTAAGTATATGCCTAGAAGCAGAATTGCTGGATCATAGAGATGTTGCATGATTAATATCATGAGAATCTAATAGAGTTTAGTTCTTATAGCTTTCCTCCTCTTTCTCTCAGTGGGATGCACTCTCCTCCCTCCCTCTAGTCTCCGTAGCATCACATTTGTTTTTCTCTGTTGGCATTTAGATTGTCTTTGTTATATTATGGTCAAGTTATTTACATGTTCATTTGCATAATGTACATTTCTTGAATGCTAACTATGCACATGCCACTTTGTACACTAATTTGGTGTGGAATACAGATATGACATCAAGCCCAAGGAGCCTACTGCAGCTAATGGGGAGTTATAAACATAATCATAATACAAGGAAGATGTTAAATGGCCAAAGTGAGGTTGAGATAAAGTACTCTAGGGGTTCAGAGATGAGAAAGATCAGAATCAGAAAAGGCTTCATGGAGGAAACAACATTTCAGTTCATCATTGAGGGAGAAAGATGAATTCAAACATGTTCAGAATGTAGTTACAGGGGGTGGGCTGGGCAGAGCTTTCTGTATGGAGGGCACAATGTGGGCCAAAGCAGGATCTGTAAACATTGGACTGTGTGACCCCTTAAGTTCATGAAGACAGAGGCCATGCTCGTCTAACCGGCTCACTGCCATGTCCCCAGCGTCTGGCCTGGGCTGGCACACAGAGAGTACTTGGCAAAAATATGTTGCTGTGAAGAGTCAGTGGTTCAGTTTGGCTGGAGCATGGGAAGCTTGGAGAGAGGCAGTGGGGAGAAGGATAATGTCTTAGTTATCCACTGCTGTGCAACAAATTACCTCAAAACTTAGTGGCTTAATTCAACAAGAAACGTTTATTATCTCTCAGTTTCTGCAGATCAGCAATTCAAGAACAGCTTGGCTGTTGGGTTCTGGCTTGGAGCCTCAAGCATTGCAACCATGTGTTGGCTGGGACTGCAGTCATCTGAAGCTTTGAGTAAGGCTGGGGGATCCCCTTCCATGCAGCTCACTCTCACACCTAGCAAGCTGACGCTGGCTTTGGTGGGAGACCTCACTTCCTCCCCACAGGGGCTCCTCTGCAGGGCTGCTTAAGCGTCATAACGTCACGGGGACTGACTTTGCCCAGAGTGAGGGATCCGAGAGAAAGGAGCTAGGAGGAAGCTATAAGCTTTTTACTGCTTGGCCTCTGAAGTCATAGCATCACTTCTGCCACATTCTATGCATTAGAAGCAAGTCACTAAGTCCAGCTCACATTCAAAGGGAGGGGAATCAGGCTCCACATTTCAAAGGGAAAAGTGTCAAAGAATTTTTGGACATATTTTAAATCACCACAGATAATGAGGCTGGGAAGGTTTGTCTGCTCAGAACTCATGGGCTCTCAGGGCCAAGTGGAACTCCAAGGGACTCAGCCTCCCATGGGGATCCAGCAGTCCTGCCTGGGTGCTATCTATCCAAGGGACTGTGAGTCCTGGCAGGAGGCAAGGCAGTATAAATGAACCAAGTGAAGACACAGCGCCACAGGCTGCAGAGGAACTGGAAGTGGCTCAGACCAGGGCAGGAGGCACTTTCCATCAGGTGAAGCATCAACCTGAGGACATAAACCGCCTTCCCCCAGGAGAGTGAGGAAAGGCCTATAGTGGCATCTGAGCTGCATTCCTCCAAAGCTTTTATTGAGGCCCCAAGTGTGGAATATCCACAGAAGGTTAAATGTGCATGGTCTGCCTGCTCAGAGAGCATCAAAAGCATCGGAGCCGAGGCCTGGAGGGACCCTCTCTGACCATAGCCACTGATACTGTCTCCATCCCACACTTGGTGAGACCTTTTGATGCCACTCACTGTTGGAACACGGCTTTTTAGGTGGCTACAGATATTCCCATGAGAAAACTGTGAGCTCCTCAGTGCAGCTTAAGTGCCCTGGAGATTGTTTAAACTCCTTTGCCCATTTTACCCCCATCAAAGTTCCCTCACCATTGTTAGAGTCTTCTCTCCTTCTCTGCTCCTAGTTCTCTGAACATGCTTGATCCGCACGTGCCTCGCCATTTCTCAGCTTCTTGACTCGGTGTCTTTGAGAGAGCCTGGAAGGCCCTCCCCTGCCTGTCTCTCTCTCCCCTCAATGACTGACCCTCAGGTGAAGTGTCAGGATTTGCTCAGTGAAAGGATGAGTCTGGGGAAGGCCTGCTGTCCCTCAAGAAGCAGCAAATACCTCTGGACCTTCTCCTTTTGCTGCCCCAAACTAAGGAGCACTCCCCCCTGCTGTGTCCCCCTACCTTCCTGCCCCGCTGCCCCACCTCGCCCCAGCCATGTGTATATCAGGACCCCTGGCCAGGCTCCTCAGGACCTGCGTGTAGACTAGCCATGGGGATTATTTTATATATATATATATATATATATATATATATATATTTTTTTTTTGGTGAGGAAGATTCTCCCAGAGCTAACATCTCTGCCAGTTTTCTCTATTTTGTATATGGGTCATTGCTATAGCATGGCTGACAAGTCATGCAGGTCCACACCCGGGATCTGAACCCAGGAACCTTGGCTCCTCAAGCCAAGTGTGCCAACTTAACCACTAGGCTGTGGGGCTGCCCCGTACAATATATATTCTTTTTTTTTTTTAAAGATTTTATTTTTTTCCTTTTTCTCCCCAAGGCCCCCCAGTACTTAGTTGTATATTCTTCGTTGTGGGTCCTTCTAGTTGTGGCATGTGGGACGCTGCCTCAGCGTGGTTTGATGAGCAGTGCCATGTCCGTGCCCAGGATTCGAACCAATGAAACACTGGGCCGCCTGCAGCGGAGCGCGTGAACTTAACCACTCGGCCACGGGGCCAGCCCCTACAATATATATTCTTAAAAATTAGTGCTGGGTGTATAGAACACCGTGTAACTGTTCATTTTGATACATTGGCTATGAATTTCTTGGATCTGGCTGTGTAACCTTGGGCAAGTTGTGTAGCCTCTCTGAGCCTTCAGTTCCTTATCTGTCAAAGTGGGAACAGATACCAACCTCACTGTGAGAATTAAAGATAATGTGTGTAAAACTTTGAGCTCTTCTTAGAACTCAGTAAGAGTTGGGAAAATGGGGAATTTCTGTCCTGCCCTCCTTGCAGGGCTGGTGTGAGGACTGGAAACAAATGTGGGTGCTAGACAAAGGAGGGCTGCGACTATTCTGGTATCCTTTTCAGGTAAGTCACTACATGTCATCTGTGAACTTTGGGAAATGGAGGGAAGATGTGGAGGAGAGAAGCTGAGTACCTGTGGCGTGGCAGGCCCCAGGCTATGCCTTCACACATCGCTTCCTTGTTCTTCACCACAACACAGGGAGGTGGGAATTGTTACCCCTTTCACACATTCAGCCCTTGAGGCTCAGAGACCCCTGATCTGCCAGCAGGGCTCTTTCAAGCCCCAGCCCAGATCAGCCAGAAACTGGAGCTGGACGTTGCAGTGACATCCTTGACCAGGGAGGAAAGAGGTAAGACAGTGGGGATGTGATCAGAAAGACCTCTGTAAGTCAAAGGGAAAATGAACTTTTGAGACAGAACCTTGGAGGCTGGTTGCAAGAAGACCAGAGTAGGGAAGTCTTGAAACTGGAAGGAAGCAGAGAGGACAATCAGGCCGCACAACCAATTTACAGACGAGGAATCTGGGGGGCAGAGAGGGAAGGTGGCAGAAGCAGGACTGGAAACCAGGTTTCCCGACCCCCAGTGTGATCACTCTGGAGGGCCCTGAAAGCGAGCTGCATCTTCTGGGCTGTGGCTGAGGGCCAGAGGGGAGGTCAGCGGACAGCCTAGAGCTTCAAAGGGAACAGGAAGTCTTCAGGCAGATCAAAGTTCCCAGAGAGCTGGGAACTAGGACAAACCGAATTATCTTCTTGACTCACTTAAAAAGTTCTCGCCTCTGGGAAGGCCATGTCTTGACCATTTTTCTGTTACAAAAATTGTCCTCATTGTCAGCTTGCTAACCAAAGCAACAGAAAACTTTGACCATCAGCCCTGCTGGCTCCCCCCTGCTGCCTCTTTCCACCAGCTTCTACCCTGCCTGTCAGATGACAAAGACTTATACACACACACATACACACACGCACGCACTGCACACACACACACACACGCATGCGCACGTCCTACTCAGTGGCTGCCCATTGTTTACTCAGTCAAAACCAGATGTCCTTGTCCGTCATTCAAGGTCGTCCCAGCCTGGGCACAGTTCAGCTCATTGGCCTCCCCTCCTGCCACTCTGCCCCCAAATTCTCTCTGCTCCCTTGCAGCTTCCCCAAAGGAACTTTCATTTTCATGGTGCTCTGTTTTTTCTACTGAGATGACTCCCCCCTCACCTTTTCCTCCTCTGCCTTTAAAATCTTATCTTTCAGGCCCATTTCCTAGGACTCCTCCTCTAGGAGACTCTCCTTGACCTCTACCACCATCTCTTCCCACAGGAGAAAAACTTGGTTATTTCTCTACCACACCATTTATCAAAGTCTCACTTGAACTGTGCAGCATTGTCCTCCTCTGCCCCAACATTTTATTATGAAACATTTCAAATTTGAAGCAAAGTTGAAAGAATTTTACAGTTAGCACTCATTTCTCTAGCACCTTGTTTCTACCATTAACACTTTATCATATTTGTTTTATCACATATCCATCCACCTTTCCATGCTACTGTCCCTCTATTAATCCATATTATTATTATTATATTATTATTATTTTGCTTTTTCTCCCCAAATCCCCCCAGTGCATAGTTGTATATTTTGGTTGTAGGTCCCTCTAGTTGTGGGATGTGGGATGCTGCCTCAAAATGGCCTGTTGATGGGCATTGGCCCTGTGGCCGAGTGGTTAAGTTTGCGCGCTCTGCTGCAGGCGGCCCAGTGTTTCGTTGTTTCGAATCCTGGGTGCGGACATGGCACTGCTCATCCAGCCACGTTGAGGTGGCATCCCACATGCCACAACTAGAAAGACCCACAACGAAGACTATACAGCTATGTACTGGGGGGCTTTGGGGAGAAAAAGGAAAAAGTAAAATCTTAAAAAAAAAAAAAGGCCTGATGAGCAGTGCCATGTCCGTGCCCAGGATCCAAACCAGTGAAACCCTGGGCTGCCAAAGTGGAGTGCGCAAACAACCGCTCGGCCACGGGGCTGGCCCCTCCATATTCTTTTTGATACATTTCAAAGTAAAATCTAGAGATCAGTGCACTTCTCCCTAAATATTTCTAGATGTATACCATTTACCAGAGTTCAATCTTTTATACAGTTTTTTTTCTATTTTGATGTGAAATTTATATACAATGAAATATAAAAATCTTAAGTGTACATTTGCTGAATTTGGACAAGCACATATACCTATACAATCCAACCCTTATCGACATACAGAACATTATCAGCACTCAGAAAGTTCCCTCCTGCTCTTCCCTAGCAACTCTTCCCTGCCTTCATCCCACGCAACCACTCTTCTGATGGTTTTTCCTGTTTTCCCTGTTTTAGAATTTCATATAAGTGAAATCATATACTATTTACTCTTGTGTTAGGCTTCTTCTACTCAGCATGGTTTTTTTTTTGAGGAAGATTTGCCCTGAGCTAACATCTGTCGCCAATCCTCCTCTTTTTGCTGAGGAAGACTGGCCCTGAGCTAACATCCAAGCCCATTTTCCTCTACTTTATGTGGGACGCCTGCCACAGCATGGCCTGACAAGAGGTGTATAGGTCCACACCCAGGATCCGAACCGGCGAACCCTGGGCCACCAAATCGGAATATGAGAACTTCACTGCTGCACCACCGGGCCAGCCCTCTACTCACCATGTTTTTGAGATTCAGACATTTTACATAAAATCAGTAGTTTGTTTCTCTTTATTGATGCATAGTATTCCATTGTATAGATGTACTACAATTTTTGTTCATCCATTCATCTGTTGATGGACGCCAGGGCTGTTTCCAGTTTGGGGCTATTAAGAACATAGTTGTCATGAACATTCTTGAACAAATCTTTGTATGGATGTATGTTTTAATTTTATTGGGTAAATACCTAGGAGTGGAATTAAGTTTGTCTTTTTCTTCCTCTGGTTTGTGAGCTTTTGAGGGCTGATTTATTCAGTCTCTAGTTCCAAGCACAGTGTCTTGGTACATGGTAGGTTCTTAGTAGCAATTTATCGAAATGAAATATAATTCAAGCACAACATAATTTTCCCATATTCTATATAATATAGACCTCTCACTTAGCACACTATGGGCCCAGTAAGACATGAATGTTGTTTCCTTTAATCTTCCCAATGTGCCTCTAAGGTAAGAATTATCTCATATTACAAGTTAGGAAACAGAGGCCAAGAGAAGCTAGTCAGCTGTTGGAGGTCACAAAACAGGTGAGGGTAAGAGAGAGAATTTAAACTGACATTGTTTGCTTGAAGTCCCTGCATATTTCTCTATCTTGCTTTGCTCCTCCGAGGGTCTCAGCTCCTTTAGCTGGAATGCTTGGAGTGACAATCCCAGTTCACCCTTTGTCTGCTCTCAAGGACTAGACAAGGTGGGCTATCTCCTTTCCCTCTATTGCCGTTAGACATGAATGACTATTTTCTGGTGGACCTCCAGATATCACCTACCTTGATAGAGATCAAAACTGCACTCCTCCAGAAAGAAGGGATATAGTTTACATCAAAATGCTGAGTGCCAACATGTAAATGTGGAGGGAGTGGTGGGATGGAAAATCCATCACTGTGCAACCAGAAAAGATTGGTTTAGGCAAGAATCATCAATGGATGCTAAGTGTAGGGAATAATTTCGAGGAGGAGCAGGATATAAGCATGTCTCAAAGTGTCTCTCCATAGATTGCTTATTATGTCGCAAAGAAAAAAAAACGGTAACAGTACATTGGAGAAATCAAAAAACACCTTGAATTGATTATCAAAATTCACATGACCAGTGAGGGGCAAATTGATACCGTGTGCCTCCTGATATGATGCCCTGAGAAGGATAAGCCATCACTTATGCAATATTCCGGACTGGGATGCATAACCTGAATCTAACCATGAGAAAACATCAGACACCTCAAGTGAGATACATTCTAATAAAAAAACCAGGGAGCTGTATTCTTCAAAAATGTTAATGTCATAAAACACACCCACATACTCACGCGCTATGGCTGTGAAAATGTTCCACATTAACAGAAACTAAAGAGACATGACAGCTGAATGTGATATTTGATCCTGGACTGGATCCTGTTCTGGAGGAGAGAAAAGTACTCCAAGGGACATTATTGAGTCAATTGACAAAATTGGAATATGGATGGTAGATTAGATAAAGTCAAATTAAATTTACGGCAGTTGATATCTGTACTGTGATTATAAGAAATATCCTTATTATCAGGACTACACACTAAAGTATTTAGGGTTAAAAAGTCTTAATGTATGTGATCTACACTCAGGTGGCTCCAAAAATATTGTTTGCATGTGGTGTGTGTGTGCAAACAGAATCAAGCAAATAGCCCAGAAGAGGTGAAGGGTATATGAGAGTGTTATGCACTATTTTTATCCTTGCAAATTTTCAGTAAGTTTGAAATTATTTCCAAACAAAAAGTTTAGAAATGTTCCCCTGTGAAGTCTCTCGAATCCTAATTCAGTCAATGTGGACCATGCCCATAGGAATTCCAAGAACACGTGCAGTTTCTGTCCTAAATATAAGTTAGTTTGTCCCAACCTGCCAAATGTTTGATTCCAAGCTAAGTGAAGACATGCCAAGGAGCTAAGGCAGGCATCTTTTATAAAGAATCCCTTTGTCTTTGTCTCCTCTCAAAACACCTTTCCTAGAGCAGTTTCTCACTGGAGGCTTGTTGAATCGGCCCAGAATTGCTTTCTAGCTTCTGAGTAACCAATGGTGAGCTCTGAATAGAAGGTCTGAGGTCTGGCTCCTGCCTCCCTCTCTCCTGCTGATCTGCTGCGTGATGTTGCCCTCTTTATCTGTGGGGTGAAGGGTTTGCACCAGAGCAGAGGTTGTAAATTAGCAACCCAAGAGCCACCAGTCCACACATGTGTTTGGCCTACATAGTATTTTTTAAAACACTTAATTAGTTGCCAGCACTCAATAACTAGGACACCGCACATAAAAATTTGGCTCCATCTTCTCTGTCCACTCTGGGCCCACATTTCCAGCAACTGGCAGCATCAGCTGGAGTTGGGGCATGTGCCCTCCTGTTCCTCACAAGTCCCCACCCCACTCTTTCATATTCTGCTTGGCCTTTGGACTGGAAGATCTCAAAGGACCTTCCAGTTCACATCTTCTCTGACCATGTCTCATCTCTTTAGGGACTTCAGATGCTGAACAAGAGGTTGATGGAGTGAAGAGTGAGGTGAAGAAAGGCAATAATAGAACCAAGATGAGAATCATCTGAAGTACATTGGCCTACAAAGGACCAGATTCTGGTTCAAGATGTTGACGTACCCAGTGGAGATCCTGAAGGAATGTGATGCTTAAAGTCAGAGTTGGGAAGAAACTAGGAGGTTTTACTGGGACTCAGGGTTCAGAACGAAGGATGGAAGAAGAATTGGGGGAAAGCCAGGTGTCTGCTGAGCCTCCCAAGTGCCTGGAACTGGTGAGCAGTCTTGGGGGCAGAGCTGAGAGCAGTTATGACTTATCTCCAGGAAGTGGATCCTGGAGAGAAAAGAGAAAGAAAAAAACAAAAAAATCAAGGGGTAGTGGAAAGAGCATCGAGCAAGGAATCAAAGGATGTAGTTTCTAGTTCTAGATCTACCACTTACTAGTTGTGTGATCTTGGACATATTAATCCACATCCGTGAATCAATTTCCTCGACTTCAAATAGGGATGATAATACTAGCCCTGCCAATCTCAGTTATAGAAGGCCTAACCTGCAGGACCCGAGAGAAAGCACTTAGCAACCAGGGAAGCACTATCCCAAGTTGAGATGAAATTCAGCTGTAATTTAGTGTTAGAATGCCTGGGCTTTAAGGGCCCTTTGAGGATCTGCAACCCTCTCATTTCACAAACAATGATTTGAGGCCCCAAGAGCAGAAATTACACACGTAGCAAGTTTAGGGCAGAGACGGGCACAATGCTCCCTTAGTTTTAGAGTAGAACCCCCTGTGTGCTCCCTCTAGAGGTAGGTAAATGAAACTAACCAAAGGAACAGAGAACAAGGACCTAGCTAGGGGGAATTCGTGTTCAGGGAATGCCCCCAAGGTGTGTGTTTCATTACAACCACTCAAAAGAGACAGGTCCTTGTAACTAGTCCTGAAGTCACAGGAACAAGGAAACCTTAGTGAATCTTGAAAGAAGCAGTCTTCTTTCAAGGGAAAGGAAGTCCCACGTTGCGTACTACACAGCATGCACAGTGAATGAGATCACAGAAAGCAAGAGGTAAAGAGAGCATCTTGTTCTACTCCCCTTGATAGAGATGAGGAACCCGAGGCCCAGAGATGGGAAATAGCTTGCCCAAGGCCACATAGCTTGTTCCTGGCAGTGGTGGGACTGTAATGGGGTTTCTCAACTGGTAGTCCAGGGCTTTTACTCCATGTACCAATTGGGATTGCTTTTCGCAGCAAGTGACAGAGACTAATGGCGGCTTACATCAATTCAGATTTATTGACTAATGATGGCTTTAAGAGATAGGGGTTATTTTTCTCACTTTACCGGAAGTCCTGAGGTGGGCAGTCAAAGATTAGTGTAGTTGCTGAAGAGGTTAAGGACCTAGTCTCCTCCTATTTTCCTACTCCTCACCCTTAGCCCATGGCTTTTGTTCTTATTGTCTTAAGATGGCTGCTTCAACTCAAGGCATTGTGTCCATATTCCAGGCAGGTGGAAGAAATGCAGCTGAGTTTGCCTTTTTATAAAGGCTTACCTGAAAGCTCCATCCAGTGAGGCACATAGCCATCCCGACTGCAAGGGAGTCTGGGAAGGTGAGTGTTTTAAGTGTCCTGTCACTAAAGTAGGACACAGCAGGGGGCTTTTGAATTATTGGTCCATAATGTTTGCCACATCACTATGCTACACCACTTTAAAAATGAAAGAAAGGGGCTGGCCTGGTGGCGAAGCAGTCAAATTCATATGTTCCGCTTTGGCGGCCCGGCATTCACCAGTTTGGATCCCAGGTATGGACATGGCACCTCTTGGCAAGCCATGCTGTGGCAGGCATCCTGCATATAAAGTGGAGGAAGATGGGCATGGATGTTAGCTCAGGGCCAGTCTTCCTCAGCAAAAAGAGGAGGATTGGTAGCAGATGTTAGCTCGGGGCTAATCTTCCTCAAAAAAAAAAAGAAAAGAAAAAACGAAAGAAGGGGTGGGTGCAACAAACACCTGCCTGAGGGTCAGAAAATGGGTTCAAGTTTGGATTCTGCCACTTTTTTGTGTTTTCAACATATCTCAATTACTTCATCTGAAAAAAGTTTGGGCTAATGACCCCAAAAGACGCTTCTGGCTCTTAAATTCTGATTTTATCCTATTCAAATTCGAACCCTGTGGTTATATTTTCCTCTCTCCATGGAATTCTAACATAAACATTGTAAATTACAATAAAAATTGATATGTAAAAATTGCGTATTTTTCTGACAAGTGTTGTTACCAAAAAATTTCAGCAAGATTTCTACCTTGAGAGTATCAAGATCTCTCTCTGTATTTTCTTCTAAAAGTTGTGAAGTTTTATAATGTTTTTCTATAGAAGACTTACATATAGATTTTTTTCTATCACATTTTGTAATTGATGATACTGGTATATAGGAAAACTATTCCTTTATGTATATTAGCTTTATATCCAGGAACTTTGCTGAATTCTCTTATTAATTCTAGTAATTTGTAGACCTTCCTAAATTTTCTTTTTTTGCTGGGAAAGATTCGCCCTGAGCTAAAATCTGTTGCTAATCTTCCTCTTTTTTTTTTCTCCCCAAAGCCCCAGTACATAGTTATATATTCTAGTTGTAAATCCTTCTAGTTCTTCTATGTGACCCACTGTCACAGCATGGCTACTGGCAGATGAGTGGTGTGGTTCCACACCCGGGAAGCCAACCCAGGGCGCCAAAGCAGAGCATGCTGAACTTTAACCACTAGGCCATCAGGGCTGGCTCTTCCCAAATTTTCTACACAGACAATTATATTACCTACAAATTAGGATAGGCAGAAGTAATAGCCTGAGGAAGGTCCTGAGAGGGAAAAGTTCAAGAAACAAAGAAGGCAGATGATGCTGGGCAGAGTGAGAAATAAGGCAGATGATGAGGTAAGACAGAGAAAAAGCATCATCATCGCACAGGGTCTTGAAAGCTATTTTCAGGTTAAAATTGGAGGGATGACTCTATGGTTTAAGCCATTGGGCTCTGCCCATATTTGTGTCCTGGCCAACATTTGATCAAAATTTGGATGAATAAATATAAATCATGCTTTTTATGATAAATATATTGGATAACTCTAAAATGTCTTATTTTGAACTTGTAGAGCCTCAAGAATATATCCTTAGACATGGGGCTGAATGTTTGATGAGACCTTTTCCAACTCTGAGATGCTAGAGATCTATGTTTTTCATCCTGGGCACCCTGGAACTGGAAGGAATATTCTTTCCCATTGGAGGTAGGGAAACAGAATGAACCTGTACTTTGAGAAATAATCCACCAGGGAAGATCCTTGTTTACACAAATAATTACCACACGTGATAATATGTGAGTAATATAATAGGTGGGTGCTGTAATAGAGGAGCATATAAGGGGTGCAGGAGGGCGTGTATGAATTGGAGGGGGTGGTGCAGAAGGTTGCGAAGCTTGGACTGAAGCAGAGGCAGAGGGAGGGCTTGGAGTGGCTGTGGAAAGAAAAAAGGGAATGAACCAGAACAGCATCAGTGTTGATGTTTCTGAGGCAGAAGGAGCATCTGGTAGGCTTGAGCTGGGAGAAGGAAGGGAATAATTGAGAATGACTCCTGGGTGTCTAGCTTGGGATACACATAACACGGTCACTTTATTTTATTTATTTATTTTTTTTGAGGACAATTAGCCCTGAGCTAACTACTGCCAATCCTCCTCTTTTTGCTGAGGAAGACTGGCCCTGAGCTAACATCTGTGCCCATCTTCCTCTGCTTTACATGTGGGATGCCTGCCACAGCATGGCGTGCCAAGTGGTGCCATGTCTGCACCCGGGATCCGAACCAGTGAACCCCGGGCCGCGGAAGCGGAACGTGCACTCTTAAGAGCTGCACCACCGGGCCGGCCCCCAACATGGTCACTTTATTACCTTAAAGAAGGAATGAAGGATTCCAACACTTTTGAATCTTCCTAGCCATTGACTTCTTTTTTTAAAATTTTGTTTGTTAAGTGATCCTATATTGAAGTATTGTCCTCTGCAGGTCTTAACTAGCCCAGCATTCCACCACACCACTCTTGATGTCATGAGGGTGGTAGCCATCAACACTGCAGTCCACAGACTGGGCAGTCTCCAGGATCTCTTTTTTTTAAAGATTTTATTTTTCCTTTTTCTCCCCAAAACCCCTGGCACATAGTTGTGTATTTTTAGTTGGGGGTCCTTCTAGTTGTGGCATGTGGGATGCTGCCCCAGCATGGCTTGACGTGTGGTACCATGTCTGCGCCCAGGACTCGAACCGGCGAAACCCTGGGCCGCTGAAGCGGAACACGTGACCCTAACCACTTGGCCACAGGCCGGCCCCTCCAGGGTCTCTTTAATGGTTCCAGAGAGTTCTCTGGCCAATGACAGATGGTACCCCATCTGTTGGGCAAGGTTGACAATCTTGTCAAAGGTGATATTCCTGTTGTGCTTAATGTTTCTCTGCTCCTTCCTGTCTCTTGGCGGTTCTTTGAAGGCTTGGATGATGAGGGCAGAGGCAGAAGGTACCACCTCAATCTGAGCCTGTTGGTTCTGTATCGTCAGTTTCACCGTGATTCTCAGACCCTTCCAATCACCAGTTGCCCTGGTGATGTGATTGCCCAACTTTTTTGGAGACAACTTTGATTTTGTTGGGGTCGAACTTAGGCGGCATGGTGGAGGCAGCTGGTGTTGGATGTACCAGGATTCAGGATGACTGAAGAGAGTTGCACCTTGGCCTCCTCCAGGGTGAGAGAGTCAAAAGCTAGGCGTTGACTCCTAAGGAGTTCAAAGCCAATTCCATTCATGAAGCCTGGGACAGGCCCTGGGGCTGCCTACTCCAGGCAGCAGGAAGAAGAATCAAAGTAATCTTTTTAGCTCCCGTGTGTGTTTTCCTACAACAGTAAATTCACGATTAGACAAAATCTGTGGGCTTTGGTGTGAAGTAATGCTAATTTCACCAGGACAGGAAACCTATTTTATTCATCTTTGTATAAGTGCTCCTCACTGTGTGGACCTTCCTGATGTGCAGGTACTCAGTGTCTGTTCGGTGAACGAATTCAGGCTTGCAATGGTAGTTTCCCTCCTTGGGAGCCTGGGTAAATACGAGAGCGGAGGAAAGCTTTGGGTTTGGGTCCAAGACACCTGGCTTATTAATTGGTGCATGACCTAGGTCAGTCATTTCAGTTCTCTGTGATTGGCCAAAAGGCCTTTCCAGAGCTCCAATTTATACTTCTATGCCTTTTCTACTTATTCTTTTACTCTTAATCCCTTCAGATTTTTCAAGACTTTTTTTTTTTTAAAGATTGGCACCTGAGCCAACAACTGTTGCCAATCTTTTTTTTTCTTTTCTGCTTTCTCTCCCCAAATCCCCCCAGTACATAGTTGTATATTCTAGTTGTGGGTCCTTCTAGTTGTGGCATGTGGGACGCCGCCTCAGCGTGGCCTGATGAGCGGTGCCATGTCCGCTCCCAGGATCCAAACCGGCGAAACCCTGGGCTGCCACAGCGGCGCTTGTGAACTTAACCACTTGGCCATGGGACCGGGCCCATGTCAAGACACTTAACACTCCTTTATAGTCATTATGACATTAACAGTAAACTCTGTAAATGCTTGCTAAGTGCTAGGCACCAATCTAAGCACTTTACGTATATTAACACATTTGATCCACATAACCCTAATGAGCTAGGTACCATTACTATCCATTTTACAATTGAGGAAACTGAGGTGTAGAGAGATTAAATATGTTCCACAAACGCACATAACTTGTAAGTAGCAGTGCTCAGATTTGCACAGGGAATACGGGTCCAGAGTCAATGTTTAACTACCTCAGTATGCTACTTCTGGGTCATCCTAATAGGGACTATGAGAGAAGCTGGTGGTGTATTATCTCATTTTTATAAATAAAGCAACTGAAGCCTAACTTCCCTAAGTTACACAGCTAGAAAGTAGCAGAGCTGGACCTCAAACCCCGGCTTTCAACCAAGTCCAGTTCTTACCAAGAAGAACCAAGTTATTCTGGTAACCAGTCTGCTCTAGAGGTTTGAGTTTATGGCCCAAACGCCTGGCTGCCTGAGTTAAAGCCCTACCCAGCCAATGACTGCCTTGCTGGCATTAGGTAAATTACTAAACTTCTTGTGTGTTTCCTCATCTGTAAAATGAGGAGAACATTAATACTAATCATATAGGATTTTTGTGATGATAAATGAGTTATCAGGTGTCACATACAAGAATGCCTGGATCATAGTAAGCAATAAAAAGGTGTTAGCTATCACTTTTCGTTCTGGACCAGCGCTATCTGGCGAAATATATGAACCAAAAAGTAATTTTAAGTTTTCTAGTGGACACATTTTAAAATGGAAAAAGAAATATGAAATTATTTTAAATATATTTTATCTAACCAAATATATCCAAAACTGTAATCAATTATCCAACTTGTAATCAATATAAAAATTATGAATGAGCTACTTTATATATTTTTTGTTTTAAGTCTCGGAAACCCAGAATTTCTACACTTACAGCACATCTCAACTTGCATCAGCCACGTCACTTGTGGCTGGTGGCAGCGCAGCCCTGGAGAGGCCCCCTGGCCGCGGCCTCGTGCCCCTACGGTTCCTTCCAGCGAGCAGCTGGCCCGCGCCCCAGCCCCGCCCCGCGCCCCGCCCAGGTTACATCACAGAGCCCATGGGCCGGCCGGCGGGGAGACCGGGGCCCGGCCGCGTGTGCCCGGCCGTCCACATCCTTCCTACTCCAAGCACCCAAGTTCTAAAAGGAAGGGACGACCATCACAGTGCAGCAGGGGCGGTCAACCTGCCCCCGGCCGCTTCGGCGTCAGCCGGCGGGAGGCGGGATCCTGCAGCCCCCTGCGTACTTTGCCCCCAACGGCCCTCCACTCGCGCCGCTATCACCGCGAGGTCGAGGCGGTGGGGTCAGCGCTCATTGGTCCGCCGCAGCCCTCCGCCCGCCCCGTCGCCGCGCTTATTGGCGGGAGCCGCGGCGCCCGCGGGATAGGCGGTGGCGGCGCCCCTCCCTCGCGCCGGCCCTCAAGAGGGCGACGAGGAAGCGGCCGCCTCCCTGCGCCCCGCCCCTCGGGCTTGCTTGCTGGCTCCAGGCTCCTCCCGACCTCTCCCGGCTCCCTCCGGCTCCGGCTCCGGCGCGGCGGCGGCGGGTAGGTGCAGCCGCAGGCGGGGCCCAGTCGGAGGGGCGGCTTTCCCGCTGTCCCGGGGCTGCCCGAGCCTCGCCCCGCGGCCGCCGGGACCCCACAGGGCCCGCCTGGGGCGGGGAAGGGCGGTGGCCGCCGGCTTGCGGGACGCGGGGGCGACCGGGCGGGGGGCCTGGGGGCGTGATCTTCCTAGTCTTCCAGGCGTGATCTGGGGGCCCGCGCGCCGGGGCGTGGCGGGCTGAGAGGTCCGGCTTCGGGGGTCTGGAGCGTTGGGCCGAGCGGCATGCCTCGGGCTGGGGATGGGGCTGAGCCCGGGGAGCGAGGGTCGGCTGCAGTCTGGGGCCCTGGGAGGGGCTCGGGGGAGCGGGAGAACTCAGAGATCATTCTGTGAGGCTTTTGGGGGCTCCGTTGAGGTGGGGCTGAGGCGAACCTTGGAGAGGGTGCCCACTCGGGTTATGGGAGGGGCTGAGGGGTGGTCTGGAGAACCGGGCCCCAGCCCGGGCTCTCTGCCTGCGTCGGCCCTGGCGCTGTTTGGGGACTAGGCGTGTGTCTGGCTGCGGGAGTGCGAAGGGGTTTCAGTAAGGGTGGGGATGGGAGGAAAGGGGCAGGAACCAGGAGGGGCAGTTGGAAACGTTACCCAGAACAGAGATTGTGGTTTATTTAGCACATGGGCCAGATTCTTCGCTGGTGTGTTGCCTGAGCTCTTCTTTAGTGAAATTGGCCGGTGGGGGAGTGTAGTGTGTTTTGCTTCCATCCGGGAACGTGTAAATTAGATTCATTTGCTGCTTTTGGGAGGAGACAGTGATTACGCTTAAGTTTGTGTTTTAGGATCCAGACCCAGGGTCAAAGGTGCTTCTCGGGGAGTTTAGTGTTACCCAGCTTTCTCCTGGAAACCCCCTTTTCTCCTTTCCCTCCTCTGGTCCAGTTACAGTTTTGCTCCCCAGGGCCTCTCGTTTCCCTCTCCCTGGCTACATAGCATTGCAGTGTTTCTTGCTCTGTGTTTGCCTCCCGCCTATTTCCCTGCTGCTGCGCTTTTGGCAACTGCCTCTGCTCTTTCCCAGGGATGGTTGTGGCATTGCATCAGGGGATATTTGTGCTTGTAATTTGCTCACTCAGCCCAGGAAGAGGGAGAATAGTGTGCTGCAGAGATGGGAGGGGAATGCCGTCAGCTCGGCTGGGTAGGCAGAGAAATGGGTGTGGTGAGGGAATACAGCTGCTCTTGGCCTATAGGGTAACACTGCCCAGTCATCGGCTCAAAGGGATTCAAAGAGCAGCAGCAGCAGCAGCTATTTTTATAAATCAGTCCTGAATCCAAGCTGAGCACATGGATTTAGAGTGAACAGTTGTCATGCTCTAACTATTACAGGCTGAGTGTTTGGTAGACAACATTAGAGTTGCTAAGCAAGAGACTCCATCCATCTGTAGAGTGCAGGGGGTACTTGCAACTTTTTAACTTTTCTCAGCTTTCTTCAGTCTCTTCAGAGGGTTTCTTAAATTGATGTGGTTTGACGGTCCATAGTACTTCTTTTCAAATGAAATGTTTTTACCTCACTTATACTCTTGCTTTCAAATTTGGCTTAAAAATAATAAAGCTATCACTTTCTGAGTACTTGCTATCTTCTAGGCACTAGTTGTAGGTATTTATTTACAGATGAGGAAATGGAGACTGACAGGAATAAGAGGTCACACAGATAAGTGGCATCCACACCAAGGTCACTCTGACACCCACACAGTATTTCAGAAACTAAAAATTTTTGGTTCACACAAGGGTGATTCAAGTGCTTGAGAATTTATTCATGCAAAGTAAACTCACCAGAGGCTGATAGACCAAATACCAATTTATTTACATTGAAAGTATTAAGTGCCATGTACACAATTGGAATTAATTATTCACTGTCCAGGACGCCTCCTTTGTTTCTGGGCAGCCATATCAGTAATAAGAAGGCAGTTGATTATAGAATTGGAACTAAGGGCACTGGATGTTCTTAGGGGATGTTTTAATCAAGTTACAGAAGCAGGAATTGTGAGTCTCCCTTCTTTCCCTATTGTGCGAACACACATACTAATGTTTGACAGTGCTGGGGAGATTCTTAACACATTTTCCCACCCTGTCTCAGTTGTTTTTTAAGTCGTCTCTTCATATATTTGTCATCCTAGCATGTTTACCTGTATTAAAATTTCCAAATTTCCAAATAAGTTTACATTACGTATAAAAAGTCATTTTTCCTTTTTTTTTTTTGCTGACAGTGAAGGAATCACCTGGATTTTCTTATGTTTAGGTGGCTTAGCTTTGTTTTTGTTTTTTCATTTTTTTCAAGGGTATGAAAACTTTTATTAATTACCTAATATGGCTTTCAGGGGAGAGTAGGACACATTTCTCAGGCTTGCTCACAATGGCTTGAGAGCAGGGAGATACTGGCGTGTGGTTTTTCTTTTTGTTATAGGATGGGGGTGGGAATGAGTGTTCCGTTATGTGAAGGGGCTTGTGTGGTTTGAACCCCTCACCTGCATCAAGATAGGTGGCTTGGCTTTAGTCAGAGAGGTGGTTCTTCCTGATCTCAGTGTCTTGTTCTTTTTCCTAATCTTGTTTCTGAATTTGGTTATCCATCCTTTGGCTCTGTAAACTTTTGCTGTTGACACTTCAAATTTTTGGCATCGCTTTTCTTTTTTTTAAAGATTTTATTTTTTTCATTTTTCTCCCCAAAGCCCCCCAGTACATAGTTGTATATTCTTCATCGTGGGTCCTTCTAGTTGTAGCATGTGGGACGCTGCCTCAGCGTGGTTTGATGAGCAGTGCCATGTCCCTGCCCAGGATTCGAACCAACGAAACACTGGGCCGCCTGCAGCGGAGCGCGCGAACTTAACCACTCGGCCATGGGGCCAGCCCCGCTTTTCTTTTTTTTAATATTAAGCACGGGTAGGGGCACGAGCCCGTGGCCGAGTGGTCACGTCCATGCGCTCCGCTTCCGAGGCCCAGGGTTTCGTTGGTTCAGATCCTGAGGGTGGACACAGCACTGCTCGTCAGGTCATGCTGAGGCAGCATCCCACATGCCACAACCAGAGGCACTCACAACTAGAAGATACAACTATGTGGTGGGGGCTCTGGGGAGAAGAAGGAGGAAAAAAAAAAGAAGATTGGCAACAGTTGTTAGCTCAGGTGTCAGTCTTTTTAAAAGAAGCATGAGTAGGCTTCATTTTTCTTTAAAATGCAAGAAAATCAAAGGAACATTTTGACCCAGTGGACATTATCTTGGTGGTTCATTTGATTTGGTCGGTTTAAAAAGGAAACTGAGTAAATATCACT
Organism: Equus quagga; assembly: GCF_021613505.1. NCBI lineage: Eukaryota > Metazoa > Chordata > Mammalia > Perissodactyla > Equidae > Equus > Equus quagga. The sequence continues at coordinate 137,938,767 of NC_060267.1, forward strand.
GATTTCAGTTTGTCCTTCTAAATGGCACTGTTAGAACCAGGTTACTGTAGACATATTGCTAAGGAGTGAGTGTGTTGAGGACAGTTAGGGTCAAGAAAGGGGATAAAGGAAACGGATATATATGAGGGATCAAGGGATACTTTCTTAGAGGTTTCTGGGCTAATCTCTCACTGCAGACCTTATGGGAACTGTTTTGTGTGTCATTGAAATTTTAAGCTTGAAAGTCAGCCCAACTTACTTTTGTGATTCTTGATAGATTAAAAAAGTTAACCTTCTCACCATAAAACACATCTTAGTAGTTTGCATGTATTTAAATATCTTTTAAAATTTATTTATAACTTTTCCTCGCTTTCTTTCTGACCATGCAAAGAAAGTGAAGTTTTAAAAAAATCTTTTATTTTGAAGTAATTTTAGATTTACAGATGGGTTGTAAAGATAGTACAGAATTTCCGTATACCCTTCATCTTTAACATATAACCATGATACATTTATCAAAATTAAACGATCAGTATTAGTTTAATGTTATTAACTAAACTATGTAGTTTCCTCTGATTTCCTTAGTTTTTCCACACTGATGCCCTTTTTCTATTACAGGCTCCAATCCAGGATTGACACCACGTTGCATTTAGATGTTATGTTTCCTTAGTTTCCTCTAATCTGTGACAGTTTCCTTGTCTTGCCTTACCTTTCTCTCCTTGACACCTTTGAAGAGTAGTGGTCGGTTATTTGTAGAATGTTCCCCACTTTGGGTTTTCTGATGTTTCCTCATGATTAGCCTGAGGTTATGCATTTTAGGGAGGAATACCATAGAGATGGTATGCTCTTCCGGTCACCACCTCTCTCTTATCCGGGGGTGCCTGATATCAATATGACTTATTACTGATGGTAACTTTGAGAACTTGATTAAGGTAGTGTCTTCCTGGTTTCACTAAAGTGACTATTTTCCTGTTTTCTTACTTTAATTGTTAGAAGCTAGAAATGAGTCACCAAGTCAAGCCCACTCTCCAGGGGGAGGGAATTAAGCTCCACCTCCTGAAGGGATGAGTAGGAAAGAATTTGTGAGCATATGTTAAAATCACCCTCAGTAATTAATAAATGTTTTAGGGGAGATTCTGTGAGGCTGCACACAGATCTGATTTTTCCTTAAAATGTTATCCGCTAAACATTCATCGGGGAAATTTGCCTGTAGCAGCAATTATTATTGTGTTATTCTAGCGGTAGTTTTCTATTTCCTTCATTCCTTCTACATTTATTATTCGGAATTCTTCTGTAGGGAAGATTTGTACCTTTCCCCTCATTTATTTGTTCAGTCACTTATATCAGTATGGATCCATAGATATTTATTTTATTCTTCAGAGTATAATCTAATACTATATTTTGTTGCTCAGATTCTTCCAACTCTGGCCATTTGGCACCTATGTTCTTTGACATGTGTTGTGTCGTTGTCCCCCCCCCCCAACCCCGTCCCTCCCTTTTGGAGCACTTTTTAATTTTCCGGCGCTGCAAGATGCTCCAGTCTCATCTTGTATTTTCCCTGTTCCAGCCCTGGAATCAGCCATTCCTCTAAGGAGCCCTTGTTTCTTTTATTGGAGAAAAATATTTAGAAACAAAGATCTGGTTTCTAAATGAACAAGGTGTACTCATTGCTACTGGTTAATCATTTCTTCTGGGCCCTCTTAGGGGACAGAGCTAGGAAATGCATGTTCATACACTCACAGCTGTGTTTATTTCTATATCTATCTGTATATAAATATAAACGTGAGTTTATACTGGTCTCTCTGACTCTAATCCAGCACCACAAAGTTTATTCTAGCATTCCTCTCCTTGCTTATTTGTAACTTCTTTCTGTGATAGTGAGAAACTTAGCTCTTGTTATTTATAATAGATTTACCTAATTCTTCAACCCTCGTATATGTGTAAAGGTAGGAAAATGCAGTTTTAATTGTCACATAAAGAAAATTTCCAAAGCATTTTGCAGTTGTTAATTTAAATGATACTCCTTTAATATTGGTATTTTAAATTACTATTTTTCAGCTCAGTTGGAGAGGTGAAGTCATTTGCCCCTGGCCAAACAGGAAGTGAGTGACTGTAGCTGGAGTTGATGACCTATTCTCACTCCCAGTGCTATGCTTGATCCCAAGCGGAGCAGTCTCTTCATATGAAGTGTCTTGACTAACCTTTGTCCTTTCTTGGTGGGATTACTCCTTTTAATTAAAGAAGTTCCTGGTTTTTAGGTTTTTTTTTTAACTTTTGGCAGTGTTGAGAGCAAAAATAATTCCTTTTCTGGAATTTTTCCTACTTGTAGAATTGTAGAATTGGAAGAGATCTTAGAGATGATCTAGTGCAGTTTTTCACACAATGTAAGTGATTTCTCCAGCCCTGTATGCAGGTGTTCCCCAAGATAGGAACTTCAAGCTGGTGGCTATCAAGTCTTGGTTTGCAAATTTGTCATTTTAGACAGATTTCCCTTGTGATGATCTCACACCTTCCTCCCTGCAGTTTTATTCATTGGCTCTAATTTTGCTGTCTACAGTTATTTCCTATAAGTTTCAGTCTCCACTTTACAGCTATTCAATAACAGTTATTTTGTCCCACTTAAGTTTTTTCTTTTCCAGACTAAACAGTTTTTTTCTCCCAGCCACTTCTTATGAAATGGTGTTTCTAAACCTTTTTCTATATTGGGCATCATCCTGTGGACATGCTGTAGTTAGTCAGTTTGTCAGGTAGGATCTGATCTGGATACTGTAGTAGGCCTTGGAAAGTGAAGTGATTAAAGAATTCAAAATGATCCCTGCCCTTGGGGAGCTTACGATAGTTTCCATCAGTGCTGCTTTAGAGTTACTGATTATTGATTGAAGTTACGTTATATGATTCTATTTTATTATGACAGAGTATAGGTTCTGACTTACAAATGATTCATAGATAAAATAGTTATAGCTTCTATCTCATTATTTCCGTCCTGGTCACACCCTCCCTGCCCCCACCCCGCCCTCCCCCTCATGTTGAGACTGCTGTGGAAAAACTTAAAGTTTAAGAGAAGGAAAATGGAAAAATTTAGGGGAGATTGGGGATAGATGGTGAGTGGAAGTGGAGGATAGAGACCCTTAGGAAAGGTTACTTCCTATAGTGACTCTTCTTTCCGAGCTCTATTTTTGTTAAACTGTCTGAAAGTCTCAATCAGGTATTCATTTGGGTTAACCCATTTTCTCTTTTAGGAATAGAAACACATTGGGAGGATTCAAGAGAGCTCTCTGTCGTTTTCTTATAGGTAGACTATATTTTTATTGAAATAATTTGTATTGGAAAGTAAGTGTTCCTTTGGGTGACAGAGAAGTGATTTCTGAGTTTAGGGAGGACTGGGGAGGGGGCAGGGGATAGGGGATAAGGCAGACTTACAGACTTATTTCCCTTACTCTCAGCTCAGGTGTCACCTTTGGAAAGCCTTTCTGACCACTTTCTACCCTGTCTGGGTTAAGTACTCTTTGGTGTTTTCACCAATATATATCTTTGGGTATATGTCTTTCCTTATTTAAAGAAAAATTAAGATATAATTCACACACCATAAAATGCACCATTTTAAAGCATACAAGTCATTGTGATTTTTGGTATATTCGCAGCATTGTGCAGCCAGCACCACTATCTAATTCCAGAACATTTTCATCATCCTCAAAAGACATCCCAAACCCATTGGCAATCACTTCCCATTCCCCAGCCCCTGGCAACCACTAATCTACTTTCTGTCTATGGGTTTGCCTATTCTGGACATACCATATAAATGGAATCATGTAATATATGGCCTTTTGTATCTGGCTTTTTTCTCTTTGCATAATGTTTTCAAGGTTCACCCATGTCGTAGTATATATTAGTACTTCATTCCTTTCTATGGCTGAATAATATACGCCATTGTATGGGTATACCACATTTTGTTTATTCTGTCATCAGTAGGTTGTTTCCACTTTTTAGCTATTATGAATAATGCTTCTGTGAACATTTGTGTACAAGTTTTTGTGTGAACATATGTTTTTATTTCTCTTGGGTATATACCTAGGAGTGTATTTACTGGGTTATATGGTAACTCTATGTATAACCTTTTTTTTTTTTTTTTTTAAAGATTGGCACCTGAGCTAACAACTGTTGCCAGTCTTCTTCTTTTTTGTTTTATTGCTTTTTCTCCCCAAATCCTCCCAGTACATAGTTGTATATTTTAGTTGTGGGTCCTTCCAGTTGTGGCATGTGGGATGCCGCCTCAACATGGCCTGATGAGTAGTGCCATGTCTGCGCCCAGGATCCGAACTGGTGAAACCCTGGGCTACCGAGGTGGAGTGTGGGAACTTAACCACTCGGCCATGGGGCCAGCCCGTATGTTTAACCTTTTGAGGAACTGCCAGAATGTTTTCAAAAGTGGCTACACCATTTTATATTCCTATTAGCAGTATATGAGAGTTCCAACTTTTCCACATCTTCATAAACATTTGTTGTTATATGTTTTTTTGATTCTATCCTAGTGGGTGTGAAGTGATATCTCCTTGTGATTTTGATTTCCCTGATGACTGATGTGCTTATTGGCTGTTTGTATATCTTCTTTGGAGGACTGTGTACTCAGATTCTTTGCCCATATTTAATTAGGTTGTTTTTATTATTGAATTGTAAGAGTTCTTTATATATTCTAGATACAGATCTCTTGTCAGATATACGATTTGCAGATATATTCTGCATTCTGTGAATTGTCTTGTCGTTTCACTTTCTTGGTAGTATCCTTTGAAGCACAAAAGTTTCTGATTTCGATGAGGTCCAGTTTATCTGTTTTTCCTTCGTTGCTTGTGCTTTAGGTGTTACATCTAAGAAACTGTTGCCTACTCCAAGATCACAAAGATTTCTACCTATCTTTCTTTTAAGAGTTTTATAGTTTTACTTGTTACATTTAGGTTTTTGATCCATTTTGAGTTAATTTTCTTATATGGTATTAGGTAGGAATCCAAATTTATTTTATTTTTTTGCATGTGGATATTCAGTTTTCTTGCACCATTTGATGAAAAGACTTTTCTTTTTCCATTGAATTGTCTTGGCACTCATGTTGAAAATTATTGATCTTAGATGTATGGGTTTACTTCTGAACTCTCAGTTCTATTCCATTGACCTACTTGTCTATCCTTATGCTAGTATCACACTGTCTTGATTACTGTGGCTTTGAGTATGTTTTGAAATTGGCAAGTGTGAGTCCTCCAACTTTGTTCTTCTTTGCAAGATTGTTTTAACTATTCTGGATCCCATGCATTTCCGTGTAAATTTTAGGATCAGCTTGTCAATTTCTGCAGAAAGGCAGTTGGAATTTTGATAAGGACTGCATTGAATCTGTAGATCAATTTGGAGAGTATTGCCATCTTAACAATGTTAAGTATTCCAATCCATGAACATGGAATGTCTTTCCATTTATCTGTGTCTTCTTTAGTTTCTTTCAACAATGTTTGATGGTTTTCAATATACAAGTCTTGCACTTTTTTGGTTAAGTTTTATTCCTAAGCACTTTATTCTTTTTGGTGCTATTTTAAATAGAATCGTTTTCTTGGGGCCAGCCCTGTGGCCAGCCCTGTGGCCAAGTGCTTAAGTTTGTGCTCTCTGAGTGGTTAAGTTTGTGCGCTCCACTTTGACAGCCCGGGGTTTCACTGGTTCGGATCCTAGGTACAGACATGGCACTGCTCATCAGGCCATGCTGAGGCAGCGTCCCACATAGCACAACCGGAAGGACCTACGACTAGAATATACAACTATGTACCTGGGTGCTTTGGGGAGAAGAAGAAGAAGAAAAAGAATAAATAAAAAGAAGATTGGCAACAGATGTTAGATCAGGTGCTAATCTTTAAAAAAAAAAAAAGATTTGTTTTCTTAATATCGTTTTCAGATTGTTGATTACTACCGCATAGAAATGCAACTGATTTTTGTATATTGATCTCGTGTTCTGCAACCTTGCTGAACTTGTTTATTAGCTCTAATACTTGTGTGTGTGTGTGTGTGTATTCTTTCAGATTTCCATGTTTTTTAATTATATATGCCTTTCCATTGGACTGAGATCCTCTTGAAGTCAGAGATTGTGTCTTTTATTTCGTTTTTCTTTCCCTACTGCCAAATGTATATTCAGTTAATGCTGGGGTAAAGATGCCGTTGTAGTCGAAAGTGTAGCATAATGCCACAGAAAATGGCGCAGAAGGGAAGTGGAGTATTGTAAGACTATTTTTTACCTATTGTAAAATGTTTCCTGAGGTCTGGGAAAGTTAATTCTTCTCACTTCTACCTCTGCTACTCTATACCTCTTGTCCCTGATTATCCTTTGTTTCTGGAATTCAGAATACTTTGGATCATAAACTTCCATGTGTTCGAATAGGAACCTTAATTTGATTTTATGTATTATTTCTTTAGGGAAATGTATTCTGTCCTCATTCACAGAATAGTTCTGTCATGAATCTAGGAGTACTTATGGTAATGTGATTGGCCATGTTGGCTCTTAATTCTGTGTTCACATATTTTCTTGGGTAAACTCAAGTTCACTCATTTTTTTTTTTCTCTCTTTACTAAATCACAGACAGGGGAAACAAAACATTTGCTGTTAAAGGGCAGGATCTGACTTGTTCTTTTGTTATTTTTCTGTCTACGTTTCATTACCATGAAGAAACACTTTTCTTTTTTCTTTTTTTTTTGCTGAAGAAGATTTGCTCTGAGCTAACATCTGTGCCAGTCTTCCTCTATTTTCTATGTGGCTCGCCACCACAGCATGGCTGCCAGTGAGTGGTATGGGTCAGCACCTGGGAACAAAACCCAGACCACTGAAGTGGAGCGTGCTGAATTTAACCACTAGGCCACCAAGGCTGGCCCCAAGAAATACTTTTAAAAAGCATCCTATTCTTTAAAAAGAGGATGAGTAAAGAATTCACAGTTCTCTTTTAATCAGATAATAAAACGATTTCTTGAAGAATGGATTCTCAGTGTAGTAGATTGGCCATTCTGAAGGTGGGGGTGAATAATATGTGTAAATTCTGGGGTCTCTGAAAATTTCTATATTTGTTATAAAAAATTCAATCCCATCAGCAACAAGGTAACTGTGGTGGCTAGGCCAAATTAGGAACTTGTGGAAGTAGCCACAGACTGCATTGTTCTGTGGTTGAGTAAATCAAGAGTAATCGTGCCTTCTCCAATGCATTTTTCAGCACTAGTAGAGAAATATAGGGGTATGTGATGCACGTGTATTATTCAGTCTTTCTTATTAAGCTCTAGGATGTGATCTGGTAGTGTCCATGTATAAGTTTGCCTGCTCATAGGGAAACTTTTTAGGTCATTATTTGAAGTCCATATTTCCCAAACTTCTCACAGTTACATTGTCCTATCATTGTGTTTGATTTCATAATAGTCATTTTTGTGTTCCTCGTTCTTTTTTTTCTTTGAAGCTTTTTATTATGAAAAATTGCAGATGCATCACAGGAGTTGAGATTAGTATAATGAAATGAACCCCAAGTGTCCAGCATTTTCTTCAGTAATTACCAATCTGTGGCTGATTTTGACTCATCTATATCCATATCTACTCCCCTACCCTTCTTTACTGGATTATTTTGAAGGCAATCCAAGACATCAGCTCATCTGCAAATATTTTAGGATGTATCTTAAAAGATAGTACTTATCTTTTAAATATAATCACAGTATCATAGAGAACCCCAAAATATGACAAAAATACCCAGTTAACGTTCAGATTTTCCTTACTGTCTTATAAATGTCTTTTGTGGCTGGTCAGTTCGAATAGGATTCAAATAAGGTCTTCGTTTGGTTGATATGTCTCTTAAGTCTCCTTTAACAGGATCTCCTTTCCTCTTTTTTCCTTGCAATTTGTATATTGAAAAAACTGTCATTTGTCCTGTAGAACTTTTCATATGCTGGATTTTGCTGCTTGCATCTTGGTGATGGTATTCAACTTGTTTCTTGGTCCCCCATGTATTTCCTGTAAACTTTTAGTTAAGAGCTAGAGATTTGATTTTTTTGGCAGGTTGTCTGCCTCATTCTTAATTTCCGTTCTAAAAAAATCATTAAATGTCCTGGAGTTCATAAGAGAATGTTCATTTAAGCTTGTGAGTAATGAGACATGCAACTTTTTTTATAGTGACACTGTCACATCTATTACAACATTTTGGGTCTGAAAGAGACTGGCCTCTACCAGCTTCAGACTTTTGTTGGCATTGTAAACATGAAGAACTTTGCTGAACCCTCTTACTTAGCATTTTGTGGTACTCAGATTGGGAGGTGGGGAAAACAGATGAACCAGTCCAGCTTGTAGGAGAATGCTGATCTGTATAGTAGCCGTCTCTAGACATAGGAATGAAGATCTGTAAAAAAGTGAGAGTGAACACACAGCATTAGAAATCCTCCATGTGTCTTTTTCTAAATGATCAATTTTTTTTGTAAAAAACATACTTGTTCATTGAGGAACATGGGAAAATTGGAAAATATAGAGAAGTGTCAAGACAAAAATAATCATTTGAAAACTTATCTCCCAGAGATAAGCACTTTAATAATTCAGCACATCCACTTAGTCTTTTTCTTCTACATGTATACATTTTTTACTTAGATATTCCTGCTAATAAATAGTTTTTTCTGTTGCTTTTAAAAAATTTATGATAGCATAATTTCCTATGTTATTAAAAGCTGTTTGTAAAGATAATCTTTAATGACTACATAATATTGCATCATATGAACAGAGTTTGATTTACTTATTGCATATAGACATTTTTTTCATTTTTGGCTATTTTTGTGCATAAGGCTGTGTTTACATTTCAGATTTTTATTGTGATAGATTCTCTTTTTATTGAGATAACTGGTTTATAGCACTATGTAAATTTCAGGTATACATTGTTATATTTTCACTTCTGTAGGGACTACACTGTCTTCACCACCAAGAGTCTAGTTGCCTTCTGTCACCATTCAAATGTCCCCCTTTACCCCTTTTGCCCTCCCACCACCCAGATTCTCTTTTTTTTTTTTTGACAGTTATTGGGATATAATTTCCATACCATAAAATTCACCCTTTCAGTGGTTTTTAGTATTTTTTTTTAAGATTTCATTTTTCCTTTTTCTCCCCAAAGCCCCCTGGTACATAGTTGTATATTTTTAGCTGTGGGTCCTTCTAGGTGTGGCATGTGGATGCCACCTCAGCATGGCTTGATGAGCGGTGCCATGTCCATGCCCAGGATCCGAACTGGTGAAATCCTGGGCTACCAAAGCGGAGCGCACAAACTTAACCTCTCGGCCACAGGGCTGGCCCCAGTTTGTACATTCTTATCAAAGCCCATCTCATCATACCCTTGTTAGCAGTGAGAATTATCGTTTAAAAAATTATCATAAAAACATCCATTAAAAAATTGCTAATTTAGTAGGTTAAAAATGGAAAAATCTCACTATTTTAATCACATCTGATTTTCTTAAACAGTGACATCAGTTTTGCATAGTTGTATACCTAGTAATCAAAGCAAGCTGTTGTTCAGCAAGCTAAAATGGGGGTAACATTAATAACAGGGACGAAAGAAATGTTTGAAGGATGTTCTGAACAATTTTATATGTTTAGTGTAGCTGAGGCTTACTGAGATGCCTCAGGGGCAAACCAGCCAGCTCAGTTCATCAGTCAGGGACAGGGATGCCCTTCAACAGTGAGTTGGTCTAAGAGTCTGAGGTAGACTTGTCAAAATTAACAAACTACAGTTATTAGTGGCAGACAATTCTATTATGGCAGTAACAGCACTGGACCAGGTGTCAAAAGACCAAGGTTCAGGTCCCAACTCTATCACATAATAGCTATGAAGTCTGGGGCAAATCAATGAATCTGTTTCTTTGTTTACAAAATCAGAATGCTGATAATACCTACCTCTCCAGCTTGTTGTGAGAATTAAGGTGTGTGACTGGGATGGGTACCCTTTAAATGCTAATAAGATATTGCCTAGTGATCCAAATCAAAGAATAATTTTGGTGTATATAGAATTGGTGGTCTGTTGGTGTTTTCAATGGAAATTGCATCGCCTCTAAGTTTCATTGGACCATATAGTAAATTGGCTATGAAACGTGAAATTCATGGGCTCATGGAACTACTTTGGGGCCCAGAATAATTGTTTTCTGTGAGGTCACATACCAAATTTTAGCTGAGTAGGACTTGAACTTTAATTTCTAGCATTCTTTTTACTAAGTTCGGTTTAATACTACAGATTTATGTATATTATAGGTGTATAGCACTGTGATAAATGCTGCAGGTGATTTTTAAAAGTTGTAAAATAGAAGAAATGACACACGCTATTTTAATAACAGTGTCATGATTGTCATGATCTCGACTGTAAATGCTATACAAATTGTGCAGAGATCTGAATGACTGAGTGGATTCAAATGAATGCCTTAAGTAGTTCAAAGGTGCTTTGTTGAATTGAGTCATAATCAAGGATTCAAGTCTTTTTCATAAATTTTTAATTAGTGGAGCTGGATATTTATCATTTCAATATTCTTTAAAACAGTTCTTCGAATGCTTCTTTGTTGACTTTGAGACAGTAATGGGGAAATGGATTTATTCCGGCAGTCAGAAGCATAAAGAGTATAGATTCTTAGGATTAAAACTATAAGGACCCTTAGAGGGGAACATAATACTTCATACCTTAAGCATTGTGTTCAGTTTTAAGAACCACATTTTCAGAGACATGAATAATCTAGAGCCTATCCAGAGTGAAACAATCTGGTTTGTGATAAAAGTAGAAATCAAATGATTTGAGGCTCTATTTAAGGAGTTAAAGATGTTTCACTTGGAGAAGAAGTAGGTGGGGGCAGCTATTTTCAAGGTACAAGATCTGGCAAGTGGAAGAGGGTTTAGATTTTGTGTTTTGATGCCTTGGCAAAGCTAGAACCATCAAGTAGAAGTTAAAGAGAAAAGTGGAATGGCACTTCTTAGAAGATAGTGAGTTTCATGTTAAAGCAGAGCCCGGGTAGTGTTGTAGAGATATTAAGAAGGTGGTTAGGTTGAATGACCCTTAAGATCTTTGTAAATAGGTGGTTCTTAATATTTTTGGGTATAGATCCTTTTGAGAATCTAAACGGTGGCAAAGACATTGTCCCCAGAGAAAGCTTGTATGTATACATATGTGTATATTTTTCTCTCATCCTTGAAAAATACTTTTTCTGGAGGTAGAATGTATGTTTGCTTTTATTTTCTTTCACATAGTTAATTTATCATTCCATTATCTTCTGGCTTACATTGTTGCTTTTGCGAAGTTAGCCTTGGTGTTCATTTCTGTCAAGTATTCTGTGACATTACCAGTTGTTGATTATCTCAAACTATGTTCACAATTTGAGGGTCCTTGGCTTATCCAGATTATGAGAACCCTGGGTGCCAATGCACATGACGGGTATTCTGTGGCCATAATTTCTCAGAAAGTTTTGGTTCTTTTGCCACTAAGGCAGGCTTCCGTATCATCCCCTGGGGTTGTGGGCACTTTGGGCCTTGGTTTAAATCTGGTTCACCTTGAGAGGTCAGTGGGTGTCTCCTTATAAGACTTCACCTTGGGAGCCCTCTGATTTCTCTCCCCCTCGCTCTGTGTCGCTGGCCCTGGAACTGCCGCTCTAGGTTGGGGCTTCTCAGATTTTAGTGTACATATAAATCATAGGATCTTGTTACAGTAGAGATTCTGGTTCTGAAGGTTCAGAGTGGGGCCCAAAATTTAGCATTTCTGATAATCTGTGAGGTGATGCTGATCCTGTTAGTCTACAGATCACACTGTAAGTGGTGAGAATGTATTATAGTTTGAGGTGTTAGTGGTATTAGTGAGGCTGGTGGTGGTAGTGAGGTGGTACAGTAGTGAATAAAGAATAATAAAGATTGTTTCAGTGTGCAGAGGCTCTTTTTTTCCTTTCTTTTTGAGCAGTTTTGGGTTTACTAAAAAATTGATTGGAAAGTACAGAGAGTTCCCAAATATTGCCTCCTCCCCTGACCCTTCTAGTTTCCCCTATTAAACCTTGCATTACTGGGATATATTTGTTAAAATTGATGAGCCAGTATTGATACATTATTATTAACTAAAGTCCCGAGTTTACGTTGGGGTTCATTCATTCTTGGTGGTGTACCTTCTCTGGGTTTTGACAGATGATGCGTAATGACGTGTATCCTCCATTACAGTATCATACAGAATAGTTTCCCTGGCCTAAAAGTTTCCTCTGCTTCACCTATTCATTCTTCCCCCAGACCCATGGCAACTGTTGATCTTTTTACATTGTCCATAGTTTGTTTTGCCTTTTCCAGAGTGTCATATAATTGGAATCATACAGTTTGTAACCTTTTCAGATTGGCTTCTTTCACATAGCGATATACATTTAAGGTTTCTCCACATCTTTTCATGGCTTGCTAGCTCTTTTTTTTTTTTTTTTTTTTTTTGGTGGGGAAGATTGGTCCTGAGCTAACATCTGTTGCCAATATTCCTCTTTTTGCTTGAGGAAGATTATCCCTGAGCTAGCATCCATGCCAGTCTTCCTCTATTTTGTACGTGGGATGCCACTACAGCATGGCTTGATGAGTGGTGTGTAGGTCCAAGCCCAGGATCTGAACCTGTGAACCCTGGGCTGCTGAAGCAGAGTGTGTGAACTCAACCACCAAGCACTCGGCAGGCCCCCTAATAGCTCATTTTGTATTTTATTATGGTAAGAAGACTTAACATTATATTTACCGTCTTAACAAATTTTTAAGGGTACAATATAGTATTGTTAAATATATAGGCACAGTGTTGTACAGCAGATCTCTGATAGCTCATTTCTTTTTATTGCTTAATAATATTCCAGTATATGGATGTACCACAATTTATTTATCCATTCACCTATTGAAGAATATCTTGGTTTCTTCCAAGTTTTGACAAATATAAATAAAGTTGCTATAAACATTCATGTGCAGGTTTTTGCATGGATGTAAGTTTTCAGCTCATTTGGGTAAATACCAAAAGAGCATGATTGCTGGATTAGATGGTAAGAGTATGTTTAATTTTGTAAGAAGCTGCCAAACCGTCTTCCAGAGGGGCTGTACCATTTTGCATTCCCACTAACAATGAATAAGAGTTCCTGTTACTCCACATCCTTCTCAGCATTTTGTGTCATCAGTGTTTTGGATTTTGGGCGTTTCAATCCGTGTGTAATAGTATCTTGTTTTAATTTGCAATTCTCTAATGATGTGATGTTGAGCATCTTTTCATACTCTTATTTGCCACTATATATCCTCTTTGGTGAGGTGTCTGTTCATATTTTTTTTGCCCATTTTTAAAATCCAGTTGTTCATTTTCTTGTTGTTGAGTTTTAAGAGTTCTTTATATATTTTGGATACCAGTCCTTTATCAGATATGTGTTTTGCAAATATTTTCTCTTTGTAATTTGTCTTTTCATTCTCTTAACAGTGTATTTTGCAAATCAGAAGGTTTAATTTTAACAAAGTCCAACTTACAAATTTATTTTTATTTTTGTTTTTTTTTGAGGAGGATTAGCCCTGAGCTAACTACTACCAGTCCTTCTCTTTTTGCTGAGGAAGGACTGGCCCTGAGCTAACATCCATGCTCATCTTCCCCTACTTTATATGTGGGACGCCTACCACAGCATGGCTTTTGCCAAGCAGTGCCATGCCTGCACCCGGGACTGGAACCGGCGAACCCCGGGCTGCCAAGAAGCAGAATGTGCGAACTTAACCGCTGCACTACCAGGCCGGCCCACAAATTCTTTTTCATGTATCATGCTTTGAGTGTTCTTCAGAAGAAGTCATCACCAAACCCAAGGTCACCTACCTTTTCTCCTATGTTATCTTTTAGGAGTTTTATAGTTTTGCATTTTACATTTAGGTCTATGGTCCATTTTTCTTATGATTCATTTTTTAAATATTTCATAATTTTTCTTTCTTTTTTTTTTAACAATTCACCTGAACAGTAATGCCTCAGGGTTTTACTGAGAATCCTTCCTATATATTTATTTTTTTTAAAGATTTTATTTTTTTCCTTTTTCTCCCCAAAGCCCCCCAGTACATAGTTGTATATTCTTCGTTGTGGGTCCTTCTAGTTGTGGCATGTGGGACGCTGCCTCAGCGTGGTTTGATGAGCAGTGCCATGTCCGCGCCCAGGATTCGAACCAACGAAACACTGGGCCACCTGCAGTGGAGCGCACGAACTTAATCACTCGACCATGGGCCCAGCCCCTATATTTCTTTTTGGATGAGGAACATTGGCCCTGTGCTAACACCTGTTGCCAGTCTTCCTCTTTTTTTTCTTTCTCCCCCAAACCCCAGAACATAGTTGTATATCCTAGTTGTAAGTCATTCTACTTCTTCTTTGTGGGATACCGCCACAGCATGGCCTGATGAGTGGTGTGTAGGTTCGCACTCAGGATCCAAACTGACAAATCCTGGCCTGTCGAAGCAGAGCACACGAACTTAACCACTTGGCTACGGGGTTGGCCCCCTAAAATTCCATAGTTTTGGTGGGTTCTCTAGGACCTTACTCTGCAGCAGTTCATGTCCATGTAGCATTCATGAGCATAAATGATAAAACTTTTGAGTAGGCAGGAGTTATCAGCATAATGAGTTGCCTTGTGTTATATAACGGTCCAAAGGAAACGTATCAGCAATGTATAAGTGACTGAGTTTGTACTAGTTGAGATGTGATCCAGATACCTTTTGGTGATGGAACTATTTATTCTTTGCTGCAGAGTTCTGCTTCAGACTGACAATTCTTGAATCTATGTATCTAAAAGCTATGTGATAGGAATTTTAAAGGCCTGAGGTTTGAGAGAGATATTCAAGAGTAGTTTAATTCTGAAATAATTAAGACTTAATATGTCTGTAGGCTTTATGGACCATAAAGGATCAGAGTAAGCATGGCTTGCCATTATTCTAATATTGATATCCTGGGTGTTTTTTATTATCATCAACTTAGTTCATGTAGCTTTGGCTATTAACTTTGTACTTTTACTCATATTGTTCAATCATGAAGTCTGTTTATTGGCTGTTAACTCCGCTTTCACTTTCATCTAACCATGAAGGCTGCTTAAAGTAATACTGCTAGATTTTCAATTTAGGTGTTCATGCAGGGGAACTTGTCAGAAAAGACTTGTTTTATTGGTTTTAAACAAAGTGACGATGCAGGTCTCTCTATACATTTTTTTTCTTTAATTAATGAATTACTTGAGTCTTTCTGGTAAAATAAGAGACTGTCTTGTTATTGAATGACAGTTTTGTCAGGTAAAAAGAACTGTGTTCATAGATGGTGGAGATGCTCACCAATTATGACAGTTAATCTTAAAGATGTTATGTTCAAGACACGTCCCATTCAGCCAGACCTAGTTAAAATAAGACATGCTGGGGCTGGCCCTGTGCCCAAATGGTTAGTTTCGCGTGCTCCTGTTCGGCAGCCCAGGGTTTCGCTGGTTCGGATCCTGGGTGCGGACTTGGCACCGCTGATCAAACCATGCTGAGGCGGCATCCCACATGCCACAACTAGAAGGACCTACAACTAGAATGTATAACTATGTACTGGGGGGCTTTGGGGAGAAGAGAAAACAAAAGAATATTGGCAACTGATGTTAGTTCAAGTGCCAGTCTTAAAGAAAAGAAAATAAAAATCAGACATGCTGATAAAACTTAGGCAAGTAGAATAAGATTTTTGGCCTAAAAAGCATTTGGAAGTAGGCGGGTATACATAGTGTTTACGTGTACTTCTTGGTTTCTAAAGAACCTCTGTTATATGCTGATTTTCAAATTATATACATAGTACTTTTAAGCCCTGCACACTTTCCTTTCCTTCTTTCTTTCTTTCTTTCTTTCTTCTTTTTTTTAAATGAGCCAGCAATAAATTGGCTAAAGAGATGACGTAGTATCTTCCTAGCTCATTGTAGTCTAAGAATGAGTCACTGTTCTCTTTGAGAAACAATTCCAGGATACTTTATTTTCTTGAAGGCAACTTTTTTGTGCTTGAGTTTAAAGATGTTGTTGCTTTATTTAAAGCCAAAGAAATGGAACTGTTAGGTTTTTAAGCAGCTTATATTTTTGAAGTTGTGATTATATTATTCAATAAATGTTTGTTGAATGTCTAATATGTTCTAGGTTTTAGCCTAAATGCTAAGGATATAAAGATAAGTAACTCATAGTCCTGCCTTAAGAAGTCCAAATATTTAGTATATTTGTGAGTGTTTTTAATATAATTTTAAAATTCTGGGTTTTCTTAAAGTTTTAATTTTGAGGTAATTATAGATTCACATGCAGTTGTAAGAAAACAGTACAGAGAGATCCCTTGTACCCTTTACCTAGTTTCCCCCTGTGGTAATATTTTGCAAAACAATGTTACAACCAAGGTATTGATATTGAAACAGTTAATAGTAAATGGTACAGTCACTTAGGAAAACAGTTTGGCTCTTTGCCTAGGAGTGCAATTGCTGGATCATATGGTAGTTTCATGTTTAGTTTTTAAAGAAATGTCTTTTATATTGCTATAATATGGTGGCAGACCAGGCTCTGCAAGTGATCTTCACTTGCACTGAAGTTACCTTGTTTTACTGGTCTGCAGGGATGAAAGTCCTGGTGCTCCTCCTTGGTCTCCTCTGACTCCACCCTGGAGTGGGTGTCGGGTGCCTCATTCTAGCCTGGAGAAGGTGGAAGGAAGTTGGCTCCCTACTCTGCCTTTGCTGTATGGGCGGTGTTGGGCATAGTGTGTTCCGTGGTGTTTGGCTGGAGGAGAGTGGGTATTTTCCGAAGTTTTCTGTCTTCCTAGGCTGCCCCTTTCCTGGTCCTTTGGGTAAAGAGAGCAGGCTTTTCTTGAGGTTTTTCTTGTCTGCCCTTGTAGGTTTCTGGGTTGCCAGCCTCATCAGTTCCAATTCTGAGCTATGTAAGGCAAAAAGAAAACCCAGGGAACTCATCACTGTATTATTCTTCGGTTCCCAAGGTCCCTAGCCATTCTACTCACTTGCCACCTTTCAGAGTCTTATGTTTATTTAATTTATTTATTTATTTATTTATTTATTTTTGAGGAAGATTAGCCCTGAGCTAACATCTGCTGCTCATCCTCCTCTTTTCGCTGAGGAAGACTGGCCCTGAGCTAACATCTGTGCCCATCTTCCTCCGCTTTATATGTGGGACGCCTACCACAGCATGGCTTGCCAAGTGGTGCCATGTCCATACCCAGGATCCGAACCTGTGGACCCCGGGCTGCCAAAGCGGAACATTCCCACTGAACTGCTGCACCACCTGGCTGGCCCTTATGGTTATTTTATATATGATGTCCAGGGTTTTTAGTTGTACTTAATTGGAAGAATAGGGAAAAGTAGATCTTTTCCATCTTACCAGAAGCAGAAGAGTTGTTTTTTTTTTAAGATTTTATTTTTTCCTTTTTCTCCCCAAAGTCCCCCGGTACATAGTTGTATATTCTTCGTTGTGGGTCCTGCTAGTTGTGGCATGTGGGACGCTGCCTCAGTGTGGTTTGATGAGCAGTGCCATGTCCGTGCCCAGGATTCGAACCAACGCAACACTGGGCCGCCTGCAGCCGAGCGCATGAACTTAACCACTCGGCCACAGGGCCAGCCCCAGAAGAGTTTTTATATAGTTGTTTTTAATATATTTATTTTTTCTATTTATAAGAATATATATTCAATGTAGAAAATTTAGAAAATACGAAAAGAATAAAAGAGAATAACACTTTGATATATATTCTTCTAGCTATTTTCTGTGAATATGTATACATATTTTTCTTGCTAAAATAAGAACTCTTTGTACTATTTAATAACTTTCCACTTAACTACAAGCATCATTCCTTGTCAATAAATACTAATACCACTTTTTGTGCTATCAATTAAGTTGTAATGTGTCTGTTCAGGAGATCATCGGTATGTGTTAACCTCCCTAGGTTAAGAGCCTGAGAGAGACAGTTCCTCCACAAAGAGAGGATGTACTCTTTCACATGAATCTCAGTGTTTAGACATCGCTTTTTTACTAAAGGGAGTCTGAAGTAAACCAGATTTAGCTGTTATTTTCAGAAACTCTCAGTGTTTGAGTAGGTATTTAGATTTTAAAGTTTAAAAATAAACGTATCCACATGTCTTTACAAATGCTATTTTGATTAAAATTCTTGTTCATATTTTCCGTAACATTGTAAGAGGGGTCATTATACTTTTCAGAAGAAAATCAGAGATAATAATGGCTTTCTTGTTTGTTCTTGGAGGAAATAGGAGATACTAGCAGTATTTGTTTCAATGAACCCTAGAATTAGTTTTCTGCTGGATTGCAAAATATAAGCCAGAATGACTTAAATCTTTTTCCATAGTACAACTTTTTCTAATTGCTGTGCAGTATACTTCCAGATGTTCAGATTTGTTGAGAGTCCATAGATTGGGACCTTTAATATTAGCTATTCAGATTCATGTGGCAGGTCTAATTAAAAATTATTACTCAATTTTTTTTCCACTTTGTGTAATCTTATTTGTAGTATGTTGTGAATAGCTGCAATGTAAGTCAAATCAAATCCAATAATTACAGGGACCGGCCCGGTGTCTGGGTGGTTAAGTTCACGTGCTCTGCTGTGGCAGCCCAGGGTTTCACCGGTTCGGATCCTGGGCGTGGACATGGCACTGCTCATCAAGCCATGCTGAGGCGCCGTCCCACATGCCACAACTAGAAGGACCACAACTAAAAAATATGCAACTACGTACTGGGGGGATTTGGGGAGCAAATGCATTAAAAAAAAAAAAAGATTGGTAACAGTCGTTAGCTCAGGTGCCAATCTAAAAAAAAAAATAATCCACTAATTATAAAATCACTTTACAAATGAGCATAGATATAGAAGTATATAGTATCTGGAGTTGTTTTAGTTTCTTTTTCTTGAAACATGAAGGTGCATATATCATAATTTGTTTAGGGAACTATCATTTCAACTTAATGTGGAGTCATTAATTAGACATGAGATTGAAATATGTTATTGATCATATTTCAAAAACTTAATAGGGCTGGCACCGTGGCCAGGTGGTGAAGTTCATGCACTCCGCTTCGGCAGCCCAGGGTTTCGCCGGTTCGGATCCTGGCCGAGGACATGACATTGTTTGTCAGGCCATGCTGAGGCGGCATCCCACATAACACAAGTAGAAAGACCCACAACCGAAAATACACAACTATGTACTGGGGGGCTTTGGGGAGAAAAAGGAAAAATAAAATCTTTAAAGAAAAAAACTTAATAATTATATTTACTTTTTCCTTTGCAAAAGTGAAAGGTAGTGCCAGTGAAAATTTTTAAATTTAGAAAGAAGGAGAAAAATTACCAAATTACTAGTTTTCATATTCTGTTATAAGCAGTTGACCACTGAGAAGTGCTCAGCAGGCTCTGTTTCCTCTGCCAGTCTCTGCAGCTTGTGGTTTGGGATAGTCATCACTGTCTGACATTAGACATTAGACCCCAAATGTTCCAGACCAGCTTCATTGGGACCCCTGGAGGGTGTTTTGAAATAGTTTTGGCTTTCTGCCTTTGATTCTGATTCATTAGAGCTGAGGCGGAGTCCAGAAACTGAATTTTTTTAACAGCTTTATTGAGATATAATTTACATACCATACAATTTACCCACTTAAAGTGTACATTTAAATGGTTTTGAGTATTTTCACTGAGGTGTGCATCCATCACCACAATCAATTTTAGAACATTTTCATTAGACTCCCAAAAACCCCTGCCCCGCTTAGCCATCACCCCCAGTTTCCCTCTACCCTGCCAAAATCAATGATCACATAAAAGAATGTGCACAGGAGTCTGATTTTATAGGTTATTTCAAAGAAATTATTATTATTATTTTTGAGGAAGATTAGCCCTGAGCTAACATCTGCTGCCAATCTTCCTCTTTTTGCTGAGGAAGACTGGCCCTGAGCTAACATCCGTGCCCATCTTCCTCTACTTTATATGTGGGACACCTGCCACAGCATAGCTTGCCAAGTGGTGCCATGTTCACACCTGGGATCCAAACCGGCGAACCCCGGGCCGCCAAAGCAGAACGTGCACACTTAAGCGCTGTGCCACTGGGCCGGCCTCTAATGGAAATTATTTTAAAAGTCTCAACAGCCCTATAAATGAAGTTGGAGACTAGCTGTGGTGTAGCTCACTGACAGAGGATGTGTGTGTGTGTTTGGAAAACTTGTGCTTTTCAGAGATGATGCTATTTAATCAGACTAAATGTGAATCCAAGATCTGTTTGTCTTCCCTCTTCTCAACCCTCCATTCTTTTCTTCGTATTTGTCAATTTGTCATATGTTTGGCGATATAAGGGATTAAAGAAAGGTAAAAGTCATCATCCTTCTTCCCATCTTTTAAAGTTATAATGTTATTGAAAAAAATTAGACATGTAATTTGTGGATCCCATAACAAGTTTTTTTTTTGGTTGGGAAAATATAGTGATTTATTGAAGTGAATTTTCCAGTTAAACTCACCTGTTAAAATCTTCACAAAGGTGAAGTTTTCTAAATTTTCAGAAAATTTTCTATAATGTGACACAAGCTGAGTGTTTTTAAAAAAGTTTATTATTAAGACAAATAATACTAAGAAAATAAAGCAGTACAGGAGTATTAAATGAAAACTGAACCTTTCTTCCTAAGTGAAAAATACTTATTGTTTAATTTGTATTTTTTTTTTAACATGAGAGGCTGAATATCTTTTCATAAGTTTCTTGATCATTTAAATTTTTATGAAGAGTTTGTGTCCTGGTCTCAATTTTTTGTTAGGTTGTGATATTTTTCTTATTTGTTTGTGAGAGCTCTTAGTATATTATAAAAATTAGCCCTTCCTGGGGGCTGGCCCCGTGGCCGAGTGGTTAAGTTCGCGTGCTCCGCTGTAGGCGGCCCAGTGTTTCGTTGGTTCGAATCCTGGGCGCGGACATGGCACTGCTCATCAGACCATGCTGAGGCGGCGTCCCACATGCCACAACTGGAAGAACCCACAACGAAGAATACACAACTATGTACTGGGGGAGCTTTGGGGAGAAAAAGGAAAAAATAAAATCTTTAAAAAAAAAAAAATTAGCCCTTTTTGTATTATGTGTAATACAATTATTTTCCCCTTGTTTGTTGTTTGCCTTTTGACTTTACTTATGGTACTTTTTTTAAATGAAGTTCTTTTTTTATTTTAACCTAGTCAAATTTTCCAATATTTTACTTTGACTTCTGGGCTTTTGAACTTTAATGGAGCAGAGTACTTCCTCTACTAACGTAACTATTCCTGAGAGGCTTCTTGACAGGAGAGTTTGCAGTTAAGGAATTTAGTAACACTTTAATAATTATCCTCTTTTTACAGATGAGGAAACCAAGGTATAGAGTGATACCAAAGAGTAGATGGTAGGCACCTCATGGTTTTAACCACTGTGTAATGCTTCTCAGTGGAACTTGAAAGTGAATCCATAAAAATGTGAATCCATGGGGCTGGCCCTGTGGCATAGTTGTTAAGTTCAGCATGCTCTGCTTCAGTGGCCTGGGTTCGCAGGCTCAGATCCCAGGTGTGGACCCATACCACTCATTGGCCATGGTGTGACAGCGACTCACATATAAAGTGGAGGAAGATTGGCAAAGATGTTAGCTCTGGGCTAATCTTCCTCAAGCGAAAAAACCAAAAACCAAAAAACAAAAACCCCAAAACAGGAAGATGGGTAACAGATGTCAGGGCTATCTTCCTCAGCAAAAAAAAAAAAAAAAAAAAGAGTGAATCCATAAAGCCCTTATTTTATTTTTTAACTTTATGGAAATATTATGGACTCATATGAAGTTGAAAATAATAGAGAGTCTTGTGTACCCTTCACCCAGCTTCCCCCAATAGCAATATCTTAAATAGCCATAGTATAATATCAAAGCCAGAAAATTGACATTGGTACATTACTGTTAACTAGACTACGGACATTACTCAGTTAATCACTTTTTTTAACCTGCATTCATTTGTGTGTGTGTGTGTGTGTGTGTGTGTGTGTGTGTGTGTGTGTAGTTTTTGCAGACCCCTCCCTCCACCTGTCTTCTGGCAATGACTAATTTGTTCTATACTTTTATAGTTTTGTCGTTTTGACAGTGACATAAAATTGGAATCATACAGGAGGTAGCCTTTTGAGATTAGTTTTTTTCACTAAACATAATGCCCTGTGGCTCGTCCAAGTTGTGCGTATCAGTAATGTGTTCCTTTTTATAGCTAAGTGATATTACATAGTATGGATGTTGTGTGTTTAGCTTTACACTGTTGAAAGTCATATTGGGTTGGTTCATATTTTTTTGTTACGAATAAACCTGCTATGAACATTTGTGTGTAGGTTTTCGAGTGAACATAAGTTTTCTTTTCTTTGGGATAAATACCCAAGAGTATTGCTGGGTTGTATGGTAAGTGTGTGTTTAATTTTTTAAGAAACTGCCAGACTATTTTCTAGATTGGCTGTCCCATTTATATACCCACCAGCTGTGTATGAGAGATCCAGTTTCTCTGCATCCTCACCGGCATTTGGTACTGTCACTGTTTTTTATTTTAGCTGTTCTAATAGACGTGCCTTTATTTTTTATAGTTCCTAAATAAAAGAACAGACAGCTCATTGAATAATAAAAAACTTTGCATACCTTAAATTCGTAATTTTGTACTTTCAGTTAAGTTTTGTACTTTCTATACTTATATTTAAAATTTCGTTGTTTTACTGCATGTGTGCACACTATGACTTTTTCCTGTATGGTCTTACATTTAATTATATTAAATTGCTTTTAAAATTTGTTGTTTCTTACCCACTATGTTCTATCCTGGATCAAACTGATAGGAAGGTGCAGAATAACTTGGATTCTTGAGATGGGTAAAGCATAAGTTAGACCTGTTACTGGGGCCGGCCTCATGTCTGAGTGGTTAAGTTCGTGCGCTTTGCTTTGGCGGCCTGGGGTTTCCTCAGTTTGGATCCTGGGCGTGGACCTGGCACTGCTCATCAAGCCATGCCGAGGCAGTGTCCCACATAGCACAACCTTACAACTAGAATATACAGCTATGTACTGGGGAGCTTTGGGAAGAAGAAGAAGAAAAAAAAAGAAAAAAACAAACCTGTTACTGAGCAAATCCAAATGTATTCTGGGATAATTTCTCAACTTTTCCCACCTATACTAATATAACCCATTCTAATTTCATGATCATAAGAAGGTAAGAATACTGATCAGACATTGTCAACCCTGTTTATTCACCTCTTCTTCCTGTATAAGTGCGGTTCCACAGACAGCTGTCTCCATCTCTTCTAAGACTGTGTTACAAGTAATGACTTCTGCACTATCCATCTTATGTCCCTTTTCTTTCCCCAATTGCCCGGTTCCCTATTTTTAAGTATCCCAGTAGGAGTGACTCGAGAATTTCTTATGCTTAAGTTGAACCTATTTTATTAAATAAAATGTAATCTGTGTATACTTGAACTTTGCATAAAAGGAATTCATATTTAGGAAGTGATTATTATATCCCCCCAATTTTTTTTTCTGGTGACTTGTAGTCATCATTTTGTACAGTAATACGATAGACTGTAATGTAGAATGATATTCTTCACACTTGTTGAAATGTGTAGATTTTACCTCCAAGCTCCTCACATGGCTATGATTTTGAGTGCTTGCTTTGTACTACTTCTGCTTCTGTCCTTTATTCTGTGAGGGGAAAAGCTCTTTATTTTTCTTTTCTACTTTTTTCCCTAAACTCCTGTGGCTTAGGAAAGCAGATACTAGAATTGAGTTTAATATAAGTTGGTTTTGAGGGTTTTTTTCATGCAGAGGTTTTAAGACATACTTTTGGCTGATCTGAGACAGGCTTGTACTGGATGTTTCATATACTGTTTCCTTCAGTCCTTATAATGATCTTTCTCTGTAGGCATTATTCTTATCTATAAAGTTGGAGATGACAGAGGTCAGAGAAGATAAGGACCCGAGGTTGCACAGTCAGTAAAAAGGTGGATTTAAATCTAGATCTGACCACAAAGTGTGTGTTCTTTGCACAGTGCCATGCAGCCTTGCTTGGTAATTCCTTTCAGACTTTTACTTGGTTCTTAAATACTAGAGGTTGCCAAATATATGATGCTACTTGAACTAGGTGTGGTTAGGAGGCACAGCATCCAAATCAAGTGTATGAGATTGTAATACAAGGAAGGTGGTGGCTTGGTCCATTATCTTGTGGCTTTCAAATGTTGATGTAATGGGAGAGTATCACTATATCATGATCAGGTTACGGCTGCAGAAGCACCTCTGCAACGTATTTTAGTTTCAGAGTTAATATTATCTGCCTTTTTCTTTTCTCTTTCATTCTTTTCTTTTGAATTCTACCCTTCCCTTCCTCTCTCTTTTATTTATTTTTATTTTTTAAAGATTTTATTTTTCCTTTTTCTCCCCAAAGCCCCACGGTACATAGCTGTGTATATTTTAGTTGTGGGTCCTTCTAGTTGTGGCGTGTGGGATGCTGCCTCAGCATGGCTTGATGAGCGATGCCATGTCCGCACCCAGGACTCGAACCGGTGAAACCCTGGGCCACCGAAGTGGAGGGCGCGAACGTAACCACTCGGCCATGGGGCTGGCCCCTCTTTTTGTTTTTAAGAGGTAGGGAAACCGGAGATGTTTTGTTGAAGAACCAGCAATTTTTCAAATACCTAATATTTATGTAACTGATGATTAGGCTTCACCAGGAATTTTCTTTTGTTAACAAGTTCAAGAGAGACCAGCATTCCAAATGAAATTTTTTTTAACTTTTTTTTTTATTGAGTTCATAATAGTTTTACATCATTGTGAAATTTCAGTTGTACAGTATTTCTTGTCTGTTACCACATAAGTTCTCCCCTTCCCCTGGTAACCACTGAGCTGTTTTTTTTGTCCGTGTGTTTATTTATATTCCACATATGAGTGAAATCATATGGTGTTTGTCTTTCTCAGTCTAGCTTATTTCGCTTAGCATAATTCCCTCCATGTCCATCCATGTTGCAAATGAGATGATTTTGTGTTTTTTATGGCTGAGTAGTATTCCATTTTGTATATATACACCACATCTTCTTTATCCAATCATCAGTCGATGGACACTTGGATTGTTTCCATGTCTTGGCTATTGTGAATAGTGCTGCAATGAACACAGGGGTACATGTGTTACTTTGGATTGTTGATTTCAAGTTGTTTGGGTAGATATCCAGTAGTGGGTTAGCTGGGTCATATGGTATTTCTGTTTTTAGTTTTTTGAGGAATCTCCATACTGTTTTCCATAATGGCTGCATCAGTTTGCGTTCCTACCAGCAGTGTGTGAGGGTTCCCTTTTCTCCACACCCTCTCCAACATTTGTTATTTGTAGGCTTAGTGATTATAGTCATTTTACCAGGTGTAAGGTGATAGCTCAGTATAGTTTTGATTTGCATTTTTGTGATGATTAGTGATGTTGAACATCTTTTCATGTGCTTCTTGGCCATCTATATATCTTCTTTGGAAAAATGTCTGTTCATATCCTCTGCCCATTTTTTGATTGGGCTGTTTGTTTCTTTTGTTGTTCAGCTATGTGAGTTCCTTATATATTATGGAGATTAACCCCTTGTCAGATATATGATTTGCAAATATTTTCTCCCAATTGGTGGATTGTCTTTTTGTTTTGACCCTATTTTCTTTTGCCTTGCAGAAGCTCTTTAGTCTGATGAATTCCCACTTGTTTATTTTTTCTTTTGTTTCCCTTGTCTGAGAAGACACGGTATTCGAAAAGATTCTTTTAAGTTTGATGTCAAAGAGTGTACTACTGATATTATCTTCCAAAAGTTTTATGGTTTCAGGACTTATCTTCAAGTCTGTGATCCATTTTGAGTTTATTTTTGTATATGGTGTGCGATAATGGTCTACTTTCATTCTTTTGCATGTGACTGTTCAGTTTTCCCAATACCATTTATTGAAGAGACTATCTTTCTCCATCATACATTCTTGGCACCTTTGTCGAAGATTAGCTGTCCATAGACGTATGGTTTTATTTCTGGGCTTTCTGTTCTGTTCCATTGATCTGTGTGCCTGCTTTTGTACCAGTACCATGCTGTTTTAATCACTATGGCTTTGTAGTACATTTTGAAGTCGGATTGTGATGCCTCCAGCTTTGTTCTTTTTTTTCAGTATTACTTTAGCAATTCAGGGTCTTTGGTTGCCCCATATAAATTTTAGGAGTCTTTGTTCTGTTTCTGTGAGGAATGTCATCGTTATTCTGATGGGAATTGTATTGAATCTGTAGATTACTTTGGGTAGTATGGACATTTTAACTATGTTTATTCTTCAGTCCATGTGTGTGGAATCTCTTTCCATCTCTTTGTGTCATCATCTGTTGCTTTCAATAATGTCTTATAGTTTTCATTGTAAAAGTCCTTCACCTTCTTGGTTAAATTTATTCCTAGATGCTTATTCTTTTTGTTGCGATTGTAAATGCAGTTGTGTTCTTGAGTTCTCTTTCTGTAAGTTCGTTATTAGAGTATAGAAATGCAACTGATTTTTGTAAGTTGATTTTGTACCCTTCAATTTTACTGTAGTTGTTAATTATTTCTAATAGTTTTCTGATGGATTCTTTGGAGTTTTCTATATGTAAGATCATGTCATCTGCAAACAGTGAGAGTTTCACTTCTTCACTCCCTGTTTGGATTCCTTTTATTCCTTTCTCTTGCATAATTGCTCTGGCCAAAACTTCCAGTACTGTGTTGAATAAGGGTGGTGATAGTGGGCATCCTTGTCTTGTTCCTGTTCTCAGAGGGATGGCGTTAGTTTTTCCCCATTGAGTATGATGTTGGCTGTGGGTTTGTCATATATGGCCTCTATTATGTTAAGGTAATTTCCTAGTATCCCCATTTTGTTAAGAGTTTTTATCATAAATGGCTGTTGGATCTTGTCAAATGCTTTCTCTGCATCTATTGAGATGATCATGTGGTTTTTATTCCTCGTTTTGTTAGTGTAGTGTATCACATTGATCGATTTGCAGATGTTGAACCATCCCTGTGTCCCTGGTATAAATCCCACTTGATCACGATGTATGATCATTTTGATGTGTTGCTGTATTCAGGTTGCCAATATTTTGTTGAGGATTTTTGCATCTATGTTCATCAGTGATATTGGCCTGAAGTTTTGCTGCTTGGTTTTGTCCTTGTCAGGTTTTGGTATCAGAGTGATGTTGGCCTTGTAGAATGTGTTAGGAAGCATTCCATCTTCCCTAATTTTTTGGAATAGCTTGAGAAGGATAGATATTAAATCCTCTTTGAAAGTTTGGTAGACTTCTCCAGGGAAGCTGTCTGGTCCTGGGCTTTTATTTTTTGGGATGTGCTTTCGATTACTGTTTCAATCTCCTTCCTTCTGATTGGTCTGTACAGATTATCTGTTTCTTCTTTTTTCAGCTTTGGGAGGTTGTAAGAGTCTAAGAATTTATTCATTTCCTCCAGATTGTCCATTTTGTTGGCATATAGCTTTTCATAGTATTCTCTTATAATCTGTTGTATTTCTATGGTATCCATTGTTATTTCTCCTCTTTCATCTCTAATTTTGTTTACCTAAGCTTTCCGTCTTTTTTCCTTTGGAAGTCTGGCTGGAGGTTTGTCAGTTTTGCTTATCTTCTCAGAGAACCAGCTCTTTGTTTCACTGATCCTTTCTACTGCCTTTTTTGTTTCAATAGCATTTATTTCTGCTCTGATTTTTATTATTTCTCTCCTTCTGCTGACTTTGGGCTTTGTTCTTCTTTTTCTAATTCAGTTAGGTGTAGTTTGAGATTGCTTACTTGAGATTTTTCTCTTTCTTGTTAAGGTGAGCCTGTATTGCGATGAATTCTCCTCTTAATACAGCTTTTGCTGCATCCCATATGAGTTGGTATGGTATGTTTTCATTTTCATTTGTCTCCAGATGTCTTTTGATTTCTCCTTTAATTTCTTCAGTGATCCATTGGTTGTTCAATAGCCTGTTGTTTAGTCTCCACATCTTTGTCCCTTTCTCAGCTTTTTTCTCGTAATTAATTTCTGTCTTCATAGCATTGTGATCGGAAAAGATGCTTGTTATTATTTCAATCTTCTTAAATTTATTGAGGCTTGCCTTGTTTCCCAACATATTGTCTGTCCTTGAGAATGTTCCATGCATACTTGAGAAGAATGTGCATCCTACTGTTTTTGGACGGTGTGTTCTATATATGTCTATTAAGTCCAACTGGTCTAGTTTTAATTTAATTCCACTGTTTCCTTGTTGATTATCTAGATGATCTATCCATTGATGTGAGTGGAGTGTTGAGGTCCCTTGCTATTATTGTGTTATTGTTAATATCATCTTTTAGGTTTGTTAATAGTTGATTTCTGTACTTTGGTGCTCCTGTTTTGGGTGCATAGATATTTATAAGTGTTGTGCCTTCTTGGTGGAGTGTCCCTTTTATCATTATATACCGCCCCTCTTTGTCTCTCTTTACCTGTCTTATCTTGAAGTCTACTTTGTCTGATATAAGTGTTGCAACACGTGCTTTCTTTTGTTCTCCATTAGCTTGGACTATCGTCTTCCATCCTTTCACTCTGAGCCTGTGTTTGTCATTGGAGCTGAGATGTGTTTCCTGGAGGCGGCATATTGTTGTGTCTTGTTCTTTAATCCATCTCGCCAGTCTGTGTCTTTTTATTGGAGAATTCAGTTTATTTATGTTCAGAGTGATTATCAACATGTGAGGGCTTAACGCTGCCATTTTATCACTTGTTTTCCAGTTCTCTTTCATTTCTTATGTTTCTCGTCCTGTGTATTTTGATCTACCAGTTGAGTTATGTAGTTTTTTGTGTTGTACCTCTTTGTTTTCTCCTTATTTATTATTTGTGTCTCTGTTCTGCTTTTTTGTTTAGTGGTTACCATGAGGTTTGTATTCAAAATTGCGTAGATAAGATAGTCCGTTTTCTGATAGCCTCTTATTTCTTTAGACTAAACTGATTCAGTCCCTTTCCTCTTCCCTTCCTAAGTTGTTTTTGTCACATCTTATTCCACCTTGTGTTGTGAATTTGTGGTTAAAATGACAAGATTATCTTTGTTTTTGGTGTTCTACTTCCCTTTGTCTTTAATGCTGTTCTTGAGTATTTGCTAACCTGTTCTGATGTATAGCTACAATTTTCTGATTTGGTCTACCTATTTATCTCCTTACTCCATGCTTTGTAACCCCTTTCTCCCCCCCCCCCCCCTTTTTTTCCCCAGGTATGAGGACCTTGAGGATTTCTTGTGTGTGGGGGGGGTCTTGTGGCTACAAACTCCCTTAGCTTTTGTTTATTTGGGAAAATTTTTTTCTCCGTCATATCTGAAGGATATTTTCACTGGGTAGAGTATTCTTGGCTGAAAGTTTTTGTCCTTCAAAGATTTGAATATGTTATTCCAGTCTCTTCTAGTCTGTAAGGTTTCTGCAGAGGAATCCTCTGAAAGCCTGTTAGGGTTCGTTTGTAGGTTATTTTCTTCTTCCTTGCTGCCCTTAGTGTTTTTTCTTTGTCATTCACTGTTACCAGTTTGACTACTATATACCTTGCTGTAGGTCTTTTTACATTGAAATATTTAGGAGATCTGATAGTCTCTTCCACATGGATTTCCATCTCCTTCTCTAGGTTTCGGAAGTTCTCTGCTATTATTTCTTTGAGCAAGCTTTCTGCTCTGTTCTACTCTTCTCTCTATGGGATACCTATAATTTTTATGTTGAATTTCCTAGTCCAGTTGGCTATTTCTTGGAGATTTTCTTCATTTCTTTTTACTCTTAGTTCTCTCTCCTCATCTATCTGGAGCATTTCAACAAGTCTATCTTCAGTTATGCTGATTTGCTCCTCTATGATGTCAGCTTGAGTGTTCAGGGAATCCATATTTTATCTCTTCCGTTGTGTCTTTCATCTCCAGCATTTCTGATTGATTCTTCTTTAGTTTCAGTCTGTTTTGTGAAGTAGCTCCTGAACTTGTTGAATTATTTCTCTACATTCTCTTCTAACTCATTGAGGGGCTGGCCCCATGACCAAGAGGTTAAGTTCGCGTGCTCTGCTTCGGCGGCCAAGGGTTTCGCCGGTTCAAATCCTGGGCACAGACATGGCACCGCTCATCATGCCATGCAGAAGTGGCATCCCACATGCCACAACTAGAAGGAACCATGACTAAAAATATACAACTGTGTACCGAGGTGCTTTGGGGAGAAAAAGGAAAAATAAAAATTTTAAACAAAACAATACAAAATGAGTTTTTTGATGATAGCTATTTTGAGTTGTCTGTCATTTAGATTACATATTTCTGTGACCTCAGGACTGAATTTTTGGTACTTGTCATTTTCTCTCTGGTCTGGAGATTTAATATAATTTTTGATACTGCTAGAGGGATTGGCTCTGTTTTTGTGCATCATGGTATTATTTGGTCGCAGTTACTGGGTGGGGGTCAAGAGCTGCATATTCTGAGCCCTCTGGGTTCTGCTGAGATCCCAGGCACTGGAGCCAGCACCAGGTGGGTGAGGGGGAGGGGTGCTTTCTCCTTGCATCCTCTGGGGGTTTTCTCACTCTGCCCTCGCTATTTGCTCTCCTGAGGTGTTGGCTTGATGAGGTCACCCCCATGTTAGCTTTCACGTTGGTAGGGGTTTCCCCTCAGCTGCGAGGGCCCTTGGGGATCTTTGATGTTCTTATGAACGAATGTTCCCTCCCCTGTTCCTCTCCTCTTGGAGGCTACCTGCAGTCCCAGATCCCAGTCTTTTGGGGAGGGAGTGAAGTTTTCTTTTACCCCATTCCACCTCCTCCAAGGGGGGCTCCAGTGTCTCCGCCCTCCATCATATGGCTGCATGGGTCTCTCAGGCGTCTTTTGTGTTGTGTTTGGATATCCTCTGTTGGAGTATGAATGTCTTTCTCATTGTATGGTGGAGGAGAGAGATTCCTCACAAAGCTTACTCTGCCATAATGCTGACGTCACTCTCAAATGATATTTTATTTTGAAAGTGAATGCAGTAAAAATTGGCACTGAGAAAATGACAAAATGAACAAACATTGGAACACCAACCTATTTCCAAGGAATCACGATTAAGTGTTGTATATTGTCATTGTGTCTGCTTGCAATAAGTTCAGTTTCCTTTTAAAATTTAAGCTTAATTCCTCCTTTTTGGACTATTAGTTATGTCTTCTCAGTTTGTAAAATTTGTTTGATCTTTTAAAATGGTAGCTATCTTCTGACTCCTGAGGGCCAGGCTACCTCACCGTGAATTCCTACCTCACCCTACTTATCTTTGACACCCTGCTCTGGGCCGCCATGGCTTCCTCTCTGCCCCAAAGCAAGGACTCTAACTGTACCCTGCCCTACCTAATGCCTTTAGGCTGAATTGTTTGGCAAGGGGAAGAGGGTCAGATTTGATTTTTAGGAGGATAATTCTGGTGACCATATGGTGAGTTGATTGAGAGACGGTGTCAGAGAGCTCTGTTAAGGGCCTGATGCAGAGTCCAGGTGAGGGAGAGGGTTTGAACCAAGGCTGGTGGGGGTTGATAAGGAAAACCAAGCTCTCTACAGTTCATGATAGTGATATGATTAATTATAGAGGTTATCATTTGCTGAACATTTACTATGAGGTAGAAATAATAAGTACTCTCTATGGATTTAACTCTTGTAATAACTCCATGCTGACAGGTCTTAACATTTTTATTTTACAGATCAGGAAATTGAGTCATGGAGAGATTACATAACTTGCCCAAGTTTACCTAGAGCAAAAGCCAGGATGGGAAGTCAGGCAGTCTGATTCTAGAACCTGTGCTCTTGACCATTATGCTAGTTTGGGAATTTATTTTTTTAATCATTAGAGCTTCTCACCTGTGAAAGAGCTACCTTGTGAAGTAATGTGTAGCACTTGATGGTCACCAATCATCTACATGAAGGATCCACGTATGCTCCGTAGTTAGATTATAATGATTACCCTGAAGGAGCTTTCTAAAAGTGCCACGATTCTGTGACTTGATGTACTGAGAGTCCTTGTTTTGTGTAGTTCTGATATGTACAAATTTCACTTACCATAATTTGGTTAAATGACACCTGTCTCCTAATAACGAATTATGCACAGTATATTAGCTGTAATTGCATAGACTACAACATTTACTGCCAGCTCTTCTATCTACAAATTACTGCATAAATAACAGGTGTGCATCAGTATCAGCGATCTATCATCTCATTTCTTTCAAAGCCTGTTGGTCATTGCACATCTCTTGTTCACTTCATGCACAGACAGCAAAGCGTGAAGTTATGTTGCTTCCTTGTTTCCCAGTAATAAATCCATGTGACATTTTACAAAAATGAATAATTGAAAGAGGGAACTGGCAACAAAGATGAAAGTGCAGCAAAGAACCAAAAAGTAATAAAACTGGAAGCGAAATTCAAATTGAACATAAATGGAGCTCTAGAAGAAATAGCTCACTGTGGTAGTGTTGACACTACTGCCATTCAAAAGACTGGATCTGCAGCCAGAGGAACTTAGTGAAGGTGAGCTTATCTGTGTAAATGATGACAATCGTTGGTGAAAAAGATGAAGATGTCTCAGTGGAACTGATGCTGGTAAGAAATTTCACATTAAAGGACCTCTTGAAATTGCTTTGTGACATCGAAGGGACAAAGGATAAAATACTGGAAGCTGATTCAAACTGAGGAGTACGACGATTTGCCAAGGTGTAGAAAAGATGCCCATTCCATATCATAAGTTAAATGATGAGAAGAAGGCTGGCACTGTTCAGACTGCTCTTGATGAGTTTTTTCAAAGAAATTATATGCTATAGTTTTCAGTGTTTCTAATATTTTCCAGTTTGCTAAATAAAGATTTTCCCACTTTTTCATTTTCTTATACAGTTATAACTAACAGAATTTTTAATGCTGTGACAAAAAATTTTTAAAGATCACAGACCAATTGTAATTTTTCCCATTGATTATTATGATCATTTTGCATGGTTTCAGCCTGCATTGTTATTTTTCTGGTCTTGCACTACTGAGCAAAACAAAGATGTCTATACTTCATTGTTGAAAGTTTAATTTTTCTCTTCAGCTTCTAGTGGCACCCTCTGGCATTTTCTTACAGAAGTTTGTATATGCATCTGACGACAAAGCATGTTTCTTTCAGCAAGCTTTGCTTTTTGAAAAAAAATCATAATTACTGAAAAAGAAATAAAATATCTGCTGATAATAACAGGAAAAGAAATATCCTTGAAGTTGGTGTTATGGGTAATCTCAGGAAGGAAGATGTTAGTTTCATGTATATGGTGCCCTGTCTCTCTGTCTCTTTCTCTTTTTTTGGTAACAGTTTTGTTGAGATATTATTTGCATACCATACAGTTCAATCATTTAAAGTGTAGAATTCAGTGGCTTTTAGTATGTTCACAGATATGTGTAACCATTACCACAGTCAATTTTATAACATTTTCTTCGCTCCCAAAAGAAACTCCATACTCTTTAGCTATCACCCCCTAAGCCTTTCACTCCCCCCGCCCAAACCCCCAGCCCTAGGCAACCACTAATCTTTCTGTCTCTTAAGGTTTGCCTGTTCTGGACATTTCATATAAATGGTATGATAATGGATGTGGTCTTTCATTACTGGCTTATTTCACTTAGCATAATGTTTTCAAGGTTCATCCATCTTGTAGCTTGCATTAGTACTTCATTCCTTTTCATGGACACATAATCTATTGTATGGATATACCACATTTTGTTTATTCATTCATCTGTTGATGGACATTTGAGTCGTTTCCACTTTTTAGCTATTATGAATGATGATGCTACAAACTCTTGTGTTCAAGTTTTTGTACAGCCATATGTTCTCATTTCTCTTGGGTTTATACCTAGGAGTGAAATTACTGGGTCATATGGTAACTCTATGTTTAACCTATTGAGGAATTGCCAGACTGTTTTCCAAAGTGGCCACATCATTTTATATTCCCATTAGCAGTATATGAGGCTTCCAGTTTCTCCACATCCTTGCAAACACTAGTTATTATCTGTCATTTTGATTATAGTCATTCTGGTAGGTATGAAGTGGTATCTCATTGAGGTTTTGACTTTCATTTTCCTGATGACTAATCTGCTTATTGGCTATTTGTATAGCATCTTTGGAAAAATGTCTGTTCAGATCATTTGCACATTTTAAAATTAGGTTATTTTGTCTTTTTATTACTGAGTGGTAAGAGTTTTGGTATATTTTAGATACAAGTCTCTTATCAGATGTGTGATTTGTAAGTATTTTCTCCCATTCTGTGTATTGCCTTTTCGCTTTTTTGATGGTGCCTCTTAAAGCAGAAAAGTTTTCAATTTCGATGAAGTCCAGTGTATCTATTTTTCTTTTGTTACTTGCACTTTTGGTGCCATATTTAAAAAACCATTGCTAAATCCAAGGTCATGAAATTTATCCCTGTATTTTCCTCTAAGAGTTTTATGATTTTAGCAGTTACGTTTCCGTCTTTGTTCCATTTTGAGTTAATTTTTGTATATGGTGTGAGTGGGGGGTTCAACTTCACTATTTTGTGTGTACATATCCAGTTGTCCCAGTACCATTTGTCAAAAAGACCATTCTTTCTCTTTTGGGGAGCTTTAGCACCTTTGTTGATAATTAATTGACTGTAAATGTGAAGATTTATTTTTGAACTTTCTATTCTGTTCTATTGATCTTTATGTCTATGCTTGGTATAGTACAAGATTGTCTTAGTTACTGTGGCTTTTTGTGGTGTGTTTTGAAATGAGGAAGTGTGAGTCCTCTGACTGTGTTCTTATTTTAAGATTGTTTTGTCTGTTCTGGGTCCTTTGAATTTCTGTATGAATTTTAGAATTAGCTTGTCAATTTCCTGAAAGAGGCCATCTGGGATTTTGATAGAGATTGCCTTGAGTCTGCAGATGAGTTTGGGGAGTATTGCCGTCTTAACAATGTTAAGTCTTCCCATCTAAGAACTTGGGGTGTCTTTCTATTTGTTTAGACCTTTAATTTTTTCACCAATGTTTTGTATTTTTCAGAGTATGTTTTATACTTTTATTAAATTTTTTTCTTTTTACTCACAAAAGCTATTTTATAATTCATAAGTAATCAATAATTGTTAAAATATTCTGTATTCCATATTATTCAAAGGAACATAGTATTATACCATTTGCTTCTTCTATCCTTTTAATACTTCTTTAAGTTGTTAGAAGTTGGTAAGAATGAGGTCTTAATAGTAATTGTTTTTGAATATATAATTTTATAGTGTATTTTATTTTAAAATATAGTCCATTCTTTAAAAGTAACTAAAATCAGTAATTATTCAAATTAACATTTAAAATATACAGCTAATCATGATCTTTTAATATATTTCTGCATAGCTCTAGAACATTATTTTCTTATTTTTCAATTTTTTTTGGATTAACGTGGGTTTTAAGCCACTAATCGATTGTGGTTTCATACTTCCTTGGTTCTTTCTGCCAGTCCTGATGGCACCTAAAGATTGCTAACATATTTGAATAGACGTGCCCTACAGTTTGTTTCCACTTGAGAAACTGCCCTTTATTGTATTGGTGGAGAGAAGCAGAAACTTTAGGGTAATTTATAATGGAAGGAAGCTTTTGATCCGAAGAGTGAGTAATTTCTGGAAATTTTGTAGCAGTGTTTGTTAGTTCATCTGGATCTGAGGAAAGATGAGAGTTGAGGCAATACTGAAGCACCCTCAGAGTAGGCTGTGCTTCCACTGGTTAGTTCAAAGCATGTAGGGGAAGCATTCACATTGCATCCAGGGAATTCGTTCAGAATCTAGGATATGTGTTAGGTTTTTGCATTTATGTTCATTCTTAAGTATTTCTGATGATAATGGCAGTAAAGAGTATCCACTCAGGTTCTGAGGCAGAGGAATTCCAGCAATATCAAGCATAAATATCCACAAGAAAAACCGTGTTTGATATTTATAGGTCGGCCTTAATTCCTGGTCCCATTATCAAGAGTGGAACATGGGCACTAGCTTCACACATACTCATTTTATAAAACTGACAGTGTTCCGTGGCTAGCTCTTTGTGGTCTGAGTGTATATGACATTAGTTTTCTGAAGAAGATCTAACTGGTGAAAGCCAAAATAATTTCACCAAGTATGGCATCTGTCTCAGCACATATAGCATAATAAAAGGCTCTAATATTTTTAATTTCTTTTTCTGTAAACTTCCCATTGCAGTTTTTTGTGTAAGAAGAGTCATAATCTATAGGGTGCATTTCTGACAGAGGCAACCACTTTGAGATTTTGATGGCATCATAAGCCCCTTTTTTCCCTACCTAAAGCCCCAGTACATAGTTGTATCTTGTAGTTGCAAGTCATTCCAGTTCTTCTATATGGGATGCCATCACAGCATGATTTGATGGGCGGTATGTAGGTCTGTGCCCAGGATCTGAACCGGTGAATCCCGGGTGGCTGAAGCAGAGTGTGTGAACTTAACCGCTCAGCCGTTGGGCTGGTCCCAATGAGACACTTTTTTAAACCAATAAAGAGATGTGAGAAATGTTGACGCTCCAAATTTTCTCCTGAAGATGGTGAAGGATAAGAGTGTGGTAAATTTAATCTAGTACAGAACAAATGGTTGAGTATAATTAATTGCTTCTTTACTTAACCAATTTTCTGCTCTGTTTGTATTCCTTCAGTCCCTTTCCATAACTGTTACTTTCATCTTTTTAGGGTAAAGATTAACCATAGGCCTGCCTTCTCGTCTGAGTAAGAAGGCAACATCTCTTGTCCATGCTTCCACATGATTGCTGAGGGGACAAAAAGACAGGTATATTGTAAGGTATTTAAAAAGTTTTAAAAACTGACTAAGTATAAACAGAAGAAGGCGCTGTGAAAAACAGTGTTTAGACTCAGTCACATAAATGTTCAGACTAACTATGTAATCCTGGGCCCTCCAGGACCAGTTCAGCTGACCTCATCTCTTATCAACAGAGTGATTCCAAACTTATTTCTAAGTATTCTTTTTGATGCTGTTGTAAGTGGAATTGTTTTCTTAATTTAACTTTTGGATTGTTCACTGCAAGTGTTTGGTACTCTTTTAATGTTGATTGTTGAATTTAAAACTTTCAGTAATCAGGGTTGTCTTACTGGCTTGTAATTACAAAAAGTAGAGGCTTGCGTTGTAGGGTCTTCTTACGCAAGCTTTATTTCAGTGTTGGCTCTCAAGCAGTTTGTGGTCAGACTTTTGAGCTATTAGTGATCGCCTTAGATCTATAGGCCACTTGTACTTAGGAGTTCCAAACTGATGACTACATATGCCACTTGTATGGTCAATGTGACTAGTTTTCAAAAGCCCTTTCAGTTATAAAGCAAATGACTTGGCAACAAAAATGCCTTTCATTCATATCATTCTTTTGTTTTCTTGGTGCGAAGAGCTGTAGTTAAGAGGAACAGTTAGATCTTAGTGGTTTACCAAGTTGCATTAGAGGAAGTGTATAAAAGGATTGTTGAGCCAAACAGCTTTCAGATTTAAAAACCAATCTATTAGCAAGACAGGAACCTTCTTGCAGGTGCTTTGGTTAACCTGTAACTTAGTGTAAGATGAGTTGAAGCTATGACTTTTGAGATTAAATCTTAAATTATGTAGGCATGTTTCTGATAAGTGTAGTTTTGTCGTCCACATCAGAATCATTTAGCATAGTTTGAAATGCAGACTCCTGGACCTCTACTCAGACTTACCAAATCAGATTCCCAGCATAGGACTATCTATATTAAATCTATATTAAATCATCTTCCCAGGGGATGTCCACAGTAAACTTTGAAAGCTGTTTTTAATTGTGTATGGCCTTCTCTTAAGTGATTGATTTTACCAGAATCAAATTGTGGATCACAGGCAGCCCTTAAAAAAAAGGAACAGAAGATATCAATACATTTTACATAGTGAAGATTAGTATTGATTTATGAAACTTTGTTTCATTTATATGTGTGTGGATGTATGTAAGTGTATGTGTGTGAATATGGGTCATTATATAAAATGAGTTTTTTCCCCATGGGTTGTGATCAAAAGAGAAAAATTAAAAGTTCAGAATTAGAAAAATATGAAACATTTCACTTTACATTATTTTGTGTCTGGCATGTTCCTGGAACTGGGATAGGAACATTCAAAGATCACTGAAAATCCTTGCTCTTGAGCTTACAGTTTATAAGGGGTAATAGGCACATAAATAATAAAGTTTGTCAGCGCTGTACTAGAAGCACATACCGTATAGAGTGTTCTGGAAGTCATGGAGGCTTTCATTGAGATGGAGATAGTTGAGGTAGGTTTTGAAAAGATGGGAAAGAAGAATGGCATTTTGGTTACTAAGCAAGAGAGAATTATTTTAGGATTGAAGAGGAAGAATTGATATCATTATTTCTGATTCAGTGTACTAATGTACTTAGCCACTCTCACTCATGTTACCTACACTCATTCTCATGTAGCTCCTGAGTGCATGGGGATCACTTCAGAGCACCAGGAGATGAAGGGAGGTTCTATAGCTCTTATAACAGCTTTTCCTCTTTCTGGAGGCACTCTTTCTTTCCTTTCCTCAGAACTTTGTTTGCTGGAGTTTGCTTGTTTCCTTTTCAGATTTTATTTCATGTTGATGCTTGTATTACTGTCCTCACTGAATATTTTCAGGCCCTAGGCTGGTAATCTAAGTTTAGTCTTTATCTCTCAGTAGGCCTTATAACCATCTTTTTGTTTTATCTTACTGGGGGACAACATTCACCTTTAGAATCTCAGACAGTTGCCCCACAAACTAGAAGAGATTATGTTAGCTTTTGTTCCTTATGCTGTCTGCTGTAGATTCCTTTGTTGCATCAGCCACCTTCAGTCATTTGATTCTCACATGCATACTGATACACACAAATTAGGAAGACTCACTCTAAGTAGTTCTCCTGATCTATTTTGTGTTTCCTAAGTGTTTTAGAGCAGAGATAATTACTGACCACCTAAGCAGAAGGAACTGCCTGGGCAAGGGTCTGGATGTGCACACCCTTTGTCAAAGCATTTGGCCATAGCTCCATACATGACAGTATGCCTGCTTGGAGCCAAGCAAAGAGAAGGTACATCCATGTGCTTTGAGTACCTAGATGTGTAGTAAATGATGAATAACAACTTTTTTTAAGAATTAAAAAAATAGGGGAGTAAGGTTAATAGGTGATGAATGCAAATGCATGGCAGTTTTATTTTTTTACCAGACATTCAAAGAGATTACATTTAGGAGTCAGGTGGTCTTGGTGAGGGACGCTAACTGGTTACCAGCCTCCAGGATCTAGGTTACAATTTTTGACTTAGGATACTGACTTTTCAGATGAAACTAACTTTCAGTGGTTAGTGTCACTTTTCCTTCTTGCTTTCCTGCCCCTCTTCTTACCCCCATCTTGGCTTATTCTAAATGAGGAGGATGCTGGATAAGCATGGATTTAGAACAAAGGAATATAGTTTGGGGCTGTTTCATCTAAGCTCTAGGAGAGTCAGACAGAGTGTCTTGTTCATGCTTCCACACAGTTGCCGAGGGGACAAAAAGACGGGTATATTGTAAGGTATTTAAAAAGTGTATCTTTCCCCCAGAAGAGAACACTTTTTAGATGACTGGATTGCTTATGCTCCCCAGACTCTTGGGAAATTTTGCTTTTCTAAGCACCCCCTTTCCCCTGCATCTTTTTTTATGCTAACCATTTCCATCTGGCACATCTGATGTCATAGAGCAAGAGAAGTCCTTATATTTGCCTGTATACTCGCCTGCTCATTTTCCCATTCCTGCTACCCTCTGTCTCTCCGTGTTGGAGATGTCTTTATCTGTTTCAGGAGCTGGGAGTTGGGGTAGGGAGTTGCATGTAGAAGTGGTGGGAGAGAATGTTTATATTGCCTCTGACTTTTCAGTGTATTTAATGATTTTTTTAGCTCTGCCTAGAGCTTGCTATAAAAACTGCTGTGAGTGGCAGTATTGGGTAGTAATTAAGAGTTGGGTTCTACCACTTTACTAGCTGAGTACCCTCAGGCAAGTTATTTAACCTCTAAGTGCGTGCCTTGGTGTCCTCATTTTAAATGCAAGAAATAATAAACCTGCACACTAGAAGTGTTCAGTATATTAATTGAATTAATATATCTAAAGTGATTAAACTAGTATCTGGAATATGAGCACTTAATAAATGTTGAGGTGATTTTGGAGAAGAATTCTTATTTTTGATACAAATCAGACCCAAGGTAGATTCAATATTTGGACTAGAATATGAAGTTTGATTTTTAGTTGTCACAATAAATCATTTTTTTCTTGGCGTTAAAAAATTCTGGAAATCTTTCTTTTTGTTCACTTGTAGCCAGACATCAAAGAAAGGGGAAAATTCAGTAGAATAAGTCATTTTTTAAAATGGTAAATATCTGAGTTTTCCCCCGTATGTTTTCTTCTTTCTTCCTTTTTCTTGCCTGAACAGTAAAAATAGATCTGGTTTCCTGGGTTATCACAGCTTGTAACAAAAAGCTTTTTGATAAAATTGGCTGTTGGGTTGGTGGGATGAGATCATTCCTTCCTAAGTAGTTTGCAGTCTCTGAAGTATTTGTTGAAACAAAACCGTGCTGGGTAGGCTGACCACACAATAAGCCACACTTTGTGGTTATGTTCAGGGGCAGGAGTGTGGGTTTTCTGTGTGATAGAATACTACTGATATGTAGAAGAAGGTGAAAGGTACTTGGCACAGTTCCTTGCACTGTGGCTGGACACGTGTAGAAAGAGATAAGATTGATAAAGGGGCTCAGGACACACTTAAGGTTGAAAGCTAGTCTTAGGCCTTTCCTTCTTTCTGTTTTTTTTGGTGAGGAAGATTGACCCTGAGCTAACATCTATGCCAGTCCTCTATTTTGTATGTGGGATGCCTGCCACAGCATGGCTTGATGAGTGGTGTATAGGTCCACGCCTGGAATTTGAACCTGTGACCCCAGGCTGCCAAACAGGAGCAGGTGAACTTAACCATCATGCCACTCGGCCAGCCCCTCTCACTAATTTGTTTATTCAATCCTTTATTTATATCAGTATGGATTCATGAATATTTTACATTTTCGGTTACAATCCAATACTACTATATTTTCTTGCTCAAGTTATTCCAGCTTTGGTCATTGGAAGCTCTTTTAGTTGACTCCTTTGTTCCTTTGACATACCTCTATTAATTAATTTATTATTTTTTAAGCATTTCCTAACTTTCTGACATTACAAGGTGCTCCAGGCTCCACTTGTATATTTTCGTCCCCAGTCCTAGAATTGGTCATTTCTCCAAGGAGTCCTGGTTCTTTTATCAGAGAATAGTATTAGAAACCAAGACCTGAATGCTAGAGGTGCTCATTGCTTACTGGACTGTCCCCTAAAGATTTTAGTTAAACTTTATCTATGTTTGAAAGAAATGGAAGTGCCATATTTAAGGGAAAAAGTTTAGGCATGTTCCTAATGTAGACTTCTTTCCCCCATTCTTGTCTCTCTTCTTTCTACCTCCTTTTGTTGTAGCATAGTACTAAATCTTAAAATATCATGTAAAAATGTCATTACGCTTGTGATCTGTAGCAATAATATATAGGATTTTAAACCACTGAGATTACTACCTTAGGAAATATGAGTATGTGTTCTTACTCGTTCCTTAAAGCGGAGGTTTAAGGATGGAGCTTTTCCTGTTATTAACTAAAACTCTTGAAAGAGGACTTAGCAGTTATTGCTTCCTACGGAAGTAAGACCTTTTGAGTGCATGAATCAAGTTCTGATTATGCTCTAAAGGAATTACCACTGGTTTCATACTATTTTTTTTTTCTTTTTCTCTCCTGTCTTTCCTGTCTAGTGACTTTGTGATTTAGTTAAACCCAGCCACTAAAACACAGCCAAAATTCTACTACCATTAGGAATTGTTTAGAGTTGATGATTTAAATAGCTCTAGTGCAGAAGGCTCTTAAAACTCCTACGGCATCCTGGCAGTTCAAGTGAATGAAAAAGCTGGTTTGGAATAAGATTATGCTGCATACGCTGTCTGAGTGGGTGTCTACAGAAGGCAGTTACTTCTCAGCTTTAGTATATTATTGCTGCGTGGGAAAGCATGCTAGTTATTTCATCGTCTTATTTTTTGAAAGAAGCTGTAAATCTGTATTTTCATGCAAGCATTCCTAATTTTTGAGATATTGGCATAATTTTTCCAAAACACTCTGTCCAAACAGGCCACTACACCAAGGGCCCTGTTTGACCTAAGATCGCCGCTTTATGACCTCTGAACTAGCGCTTCTCTTGTATGTTCAGCAGTACTCACCCTGGGGAGGGAACTTTGGGCTGGTTGGGAGTTGGAAGACCTTGGTTCTGATTGTAGCTTTGCCACTAATTAGCTGCATGCCTTTGGGCAAGGGGAAACCTCTTTGGATCTCACTTGACTTAGTTGTAAAATATGAGAGTAAACTGGATAATTTATGGTTCCCCCTTACTATTTACTATTTTATATTTTTACAGTGTATTTATCTTGAGCTGTGAAACAGTGACCATTTATGACTCGAGGACATCAGAAAATTTTAACAATCTAAGTTCTTTAGTAGTGGAGGAGACCATTATGTTTTTTCCAAATATCCCTTCTTGTAGGCTACAAAGGATTTGTGCCTGCTTTCCTGAACTCTTGCCATACTTGCTGCCTTCAGTAAGTATCTGGTAGATGTGCACTTATTAATTGGTGATGCATTTTTATATTTTTGTTTCTTCAAGTAAATGGTCAATTGATTTTAATGTGATCAAAGCTGTAATGATAGGTGTATTGCTAGGTG
Source organism: Equus quagga (assembly GCF_021613505.1). Taxonomy (NCBI): domain Eukaryota; kingdom Metazoa; phylum Chordata; class Mammalia; order Perissodactyla; family Equidae; genus Equus; species Equus quagga. The sequence continues at coordinate 137,981,509 of NC_060267.1, forward strand.
AGGTTTTTTGGAGGTATGCATGATGGGTAGAAACAGTAAAGCTGACAATGGATAATGTTTTCTTAGTTATGGAGAACATTATTTTTATAGTTTGACTTTAATTTTTTTTAGTTTAAGCTAATCAGTCGGTGGCAGTTGTGTATGGGAGTAATGATATATTTGGTGTTCATTGCTTAAAATCAGCTGCATAAGATTGCAGGATGACTTATACTAATTATTCCAACGGCAAAACTAAAATCTGAAAAACTACGTTTGGAATTTAGTCTACAGAGATAAGAAGACTCTTACCTCCTCATTTGACTTTAGACTGGTTTTTATCAAGAAAGTGGTTTTGTAGGAAGATTAAGATTCTTGTAGAGAAATGTTAAAGACAAGGGAAATAAATTTTTTATATATTCTAGGAAGACAAGTTAATGATATTCATTTGCCATACTTAGATCAGCTGTAGCATTTTTGTAAAAATATGTTGATTTGGTTCTTGGTGCTGTTTTTCAAATAAAGTATCTTGATATAAAATGCTTTGGTAAGAAACATACCTCCATCCTGAGGGCCGGTCTAAATTCCTGTTTTGTATGGATTAACAAAGAGAAACCTTTGTATTTGATTGGGATGTAATGTGAGCATTTGTGATGTAGTCTTTCATGGAAATGGCTTTTTACAAGTAACTTAACCCTCTGTGAGCCTGACAAGGCAAACTTAATCCTAAATCTTTAATTAAGTAGAAGTCTAAACTGATAGAATAATAGATGATGGAATAATACACAGTAACTGCAGCAATTTTGGCCAAAATGTTTGGCCAAATAGTCACCAGTTCTGATCCAATATATTAATTAACTGAAATTGTCTAGTTTCTTTGTAAATAACACATAGCTCTAAGTTCTCAGAAGAAGAGAATGTGTAAAAGATTTTTCTCTTCAGATGTATAGACTTAGCTCTTTAGTTCTACTCACAAGAGTTCAGGAACCCCTAAATCAGCATTCTAGTTTTTCTTCTAAAAAAATGTTAGTACTTTTTGAATACAGTAGGTGGCACTCAGTTTTAGATCAAGCCATACAAAAATGCAGTCTTTATAGGTCAAAAATGATAAAATATCAGCAATTTTATATTTTCCACCTAATAATGGTCAGTACATTTTGTTGACCTGAGCAGAGGCAAATCATAGTTAAAATGGTAGGCTTAAAAAGGACTTTGTGGAAAACTCTTCTTTTTATAAATAAAGTGAGGTGACTTGCCCAAGATTTCGCCCAAGATTTCATATCCAGTTTATGGCAGAGATAAAGAGAGGCCAGAGGATCTGCCAATGATGAATTATTTTAAATCTGACTTGAACTGTTGTTAAAAGCTTGGGTTTTATTTCTTTTCCTGTAAAAAGAAAGGCATAATCAGAAACCATGTATTTGATCATGAGCCTAATGTCCGTGATACTCTTCATAGAAATGATCACAAATACCATTTTCACATGATATACTTACATAATATAATACTTTTAAAATACTTCTTAGAAAAAAGGAGGATAATAGAGTAACAAATTATGAAATTTTATGTAATTTATTAGTCTATTGTGGTATACAAAGTTTTTAACAATTTCAGCCATATTTTACTGATAAAAGTCAGAATGTGAGAGCCAGTATCAGTCACAGTATTGGGATAGATGCTTCAGAGGTTTTCATGAGCATTTTTGTAGAAATTTAAGGTCCATTGTGTTTATATGAGAAAATATCTGGCTGCCTTGTTGAGTTCTTGTAACAAATGTTGAGATTGTAATTTTAATTCTAAATTTATCATGGAAATCTTTTACTGGGTAGAAGTCCCTGAAGAGAAAGTCAGGAGACCTGGTTCTTCTACCAACTAGTATAATTTTTAGACAGTCTCTTTGTTTGTCAGTTTCTTTCTTTATAAAATGAGGATGTTAGCTATGTGAAATCCCTGTATTAGTTGGGTAATTAATGCTGTCTGCTTTAACATATCTAGCATTTCAATCGCTTAGTACAATAAATGTTTATTTCTTGCCCACACCATAGTCTGGGTGTTTGGCCTATGGCCTTCATGTGATGACTGAAGAATTCCAGCTCCTTCCCCCCTGGTGTCTTGAAGGCTTCCACTGCATCCTTTGTATTCATTGTTTGACAGCAAAGAGCACCAGCAAGGAGGATCCCATAAAATGTTTTCTGGTGAAATATATTACTTCAGCTTGCATTCCATTGACTAGAACCAGTCATATGGTCTCAATTTGTAGCTGCAAGAGAGGTAGGAAGTGTCTTTCTGATATGCAGGAAGAAGGAACAGTATTGCATATGTCTCAGCCACGCTTCCATTCAGTTTGTACATTCTTTGATTCTATGGTCAACACCAAAATCTTTCCTGTTGCATGTCACTTTTTGTACCTTTGATTACTCAGAATTTACTTTCAAATTTTTTGGAAGAAATTTAGTTTGGAAGTCTTTGTAATATTATTTTGTAAGTTCTTTGGTGCTTGCTATATTAGGAGAATTTTTTCCCCTGCAGAATAACCATTCTTGTTATTTTTATTTGTAATTTCATTTGTGGTTCAAACTTCTCCTTTATTTCATTATGTCTTGCTTATTTTTGAAGGATTAAAAATGCATCTATGGAAAAAAATCTCCCAGTGCTTGTACAAGAAATACAGTAGAATATTGAATATAGCCAACATCAGAGCCACCAAGTCATTGTCCACCCATGTTCAGTCTGTCAGCCCACTGGCAGAAGGGAGAACAGACAAACCTTATACTGTCTCTTAAAGGTCAGCTCATGCAGACTTGCAGACCAGTAGGGAAGCACATTCCAGCAAGGAGGCAGAGTTCTCTTTGCCTTCTGCCCACCTAAGATTAAGCTTGAAGAGTCAGCAAAAGCCTTTCAGTTGATTTCAGCTGTTGGAGTTATCCCCATGCCCTCCCTTCCTTCCCCTTCTTCCCTTTTTTTTTTCTTTCTGTAATACATTATATATACCCTTTTGTACCTAAGTACAACACATACTTCTCATGGTTCCATCCTATGTTAGTAAATTGGATGAGAATGTTCTAAGCCTAAGTATTAAATGCATTCTTTTCTTAAAATATATAATTAGCTCAAAATAATGCCATAGTTAATGCCATAGTTCAGTTTGTATTGTATTTGAATCAAAACTTTCTTTTTTTTTCGAGGAAGATTAGCCCTGAGCTAACATCTGCTGCCAATCCTTCTCTTTTTGCTGAGGAAAACTGGCCCTGAGCTCACATCTGTGCCCATCTTCCTCTCCTTTTATATGTGGGACGCCTACCACAGCATGGCTTGCCATGCAGTGCCATGTCTGCACCCAGGATCCAAACTGGCGAACCCTGGGCCGCCAAAGTGGAACATGTGCACTTAACGGCTGTGCCACCAGGCTGGCCCCTGAATCAAAACTTTCTTGTGTAGTAACCCCTCCAGTAGACTCTCCCTCCCTTTCGTCTTTTTTTGTTTTCTTGTTGGCAGAAAAATATATGCTGTCTGCACCACATGTCTAAGGTCATTCAGCTTTTTAAAATTATACTGTTTGTTGAAAGGTTAATTTTGGACAGAGTTGTTTCTAGATCTTTATCATCACTGGGGGGATTTCTTTTCATTTCTCTTGTAGAAATTTCTCTTACTATTACTTGGATACTGTGGCTTTCCTCGGATACCATGTTCCTTTGTCATTTTCCTGGAGTCTGTGCTGAAAGTTCATTTTTAGAAATGGTGTCTGGAAAATAAACTTTTTGGATTTATTGTTTGTTAGAATTTACCACTTTGGTCCTCACTTGATAGATGGGTTGGATATAAAACTCTAGGTTCAAAATAGTTTCTCTCAGTTGTAAAGGCATCACTCCATTGCTTTCTAGCATGCAGTGTTGCTTTTAGAAATCAAAAGCCAATCTGTTTCTCATAACTTAGTTGGTATTGCTTGGGGGATTTTCTTTTTGTTTGTTTCTTTTCTCCCTCCCACCCCGTCTCCCCATTCCCCCACCTTCCTTTTGCTGTGATATGTTATATGTACCTTTTTGTATGTAAAATATATATGCAAAATTTAAAGAATGAAAAGATAAATATCCGCAAGTCTAATACCCAGCTTACAAAATTGGACTTTCCTAAGCCCCTTGTTTATCCCTTCCCTATTGAAATTCTTTATTCCTCATAGAGAGTATCACTATCTTGAATTCATAGAAACTTTAACATGTGTTTATCTGTAGTTAACTCATTTTCAATGCTGTATTGATTTCATTATAGTGATATAAAATTTAACCTATTTTCTGGTGATATGCATTTGAATTGTTTCCAAATTCTTGTTCTTATGAATAATGCTGCTCTGACATTCTTGTACATGGATGCAAGAGTTTATCTAAGATATATATCTAGAAATGGAAAGCCTAGGTCTAAGGATATGTGCAAATTCTACCTTATAAATAATGACACACTGCTGTCTAAAATGACTGCTCATCTGTTATTTTCTTTTTCATTTTAGCAATTCTGGCAGGTATTTATTGGATCTCAAAAGTAGTGTTAAATTACCTTTCCCTGATGATTAGTAAAAGTAAACACTTTTTCATATGTTTATTGGCTATTTGGATAGTCTCTTATGAGAGGTGGCTGTTTTGTTTTTTATTTGTAGGAATTTTTTGTATATCCCATATGTGAGTTCTTTGGTTTTATATATTGCAGGTATCTTCTTCAACCCTGTGGTTTGTCTTTTACTCTTTTAGTGGTATATTTGGATGGACACAAATTCTTACCTTTAATGTAGTCCAGTTGATCATTTTAGCCCTTTATGGTTAGTGATCCATGTGACCTGTTTAAGAGATCTTTGTTTACCCCATGATAATGAAGATATTTTTCATATTCTAGAAGCTTTATTATTGTTTTATCTTTCACATTTAGGCCTTCCATCCACCTGGAATTGATTTTTGTGTTTAGTGTGAGGTGAAACTCAGATACATTTTCCTCTATAATTGAATATTTAGTTGACCAGCACCATTTATTGAAAAGATAGTTCTTGGGGGCCAGCCCTGTGGCTGAGTGGTTAGGTTCACGCACTCTGCTTTGGCCGCCTAGGGTTTCGTCAATTCGGATCCTGGGCGTGGACATGGCACTGCTCATTAGGCCACATTGAGGCAGCGTCCCACATACCACAACTAGAAGGACCCACAACTAAAATATACAACTATGTACTTGGGGGATTTGGGGACAAAAAAAAGAAGAAAAAAGATAGTTCTTTCCCTACTGCTCTGCAGTGTCATATTTGTCATAAATTGTGTCCATATTGTAGTGATTCTTTTTTTGAAACTGTTCTCTTGTGTTAGCCTCTTTCTTGGTGGCCATGCCAGTACCACAATGTCTTCATTATTGTACTTATATATATTAGGTTGAAACATATGAAATTGCCATATTTGTAGGTCATCTGTTTTTGGCAATTTCATATGGTTTAACCTAGTAGCAAGTTTTTTGTTTTAATGATTTGGTTATACTATCTATTTATATATTTTCCCCCCTTTTTTTGGATGAGCAAAATTGGTCCTGAACTAACATCTGTGCCAATCTTCCTCCACTTTATGTGGGATGCCCCCACAGCGCGGCTTGGTGAGCAGTGCTAGGTCTATGCCTGGGATCCGAACCTGCAAACCCTGGGCTGCCAAAGCAGAGTGCACGAACATCACTGGGCTGGCCCCGAGTAGTGAATTTTGATATCCAGTAGTTCCTCTATGTTTGTTCTCTAAGATTGTCTTGGCTGTTCTCAGCTCTTTGCATTTTCATGTAAAATTTAGGATCGGCTTTTCAGTTGAATTAGAAAAACCTACTGGGATTTGCTTGGAAACATTCACTCTGTAGATCATTTTGGGGATAATTGACATCTTTAAAATATTGAGTCTTCTAGTACATAGTACATGATCGTGATACAATGCTGCAGTTTATTTAAGTCTTTAATTTTTCCCAGTTTTCTTGGTTTGTTTTCCATGTAGTGGTCATGGATATGTTTCATTAAAATTATTCCTCGGTATTTTTAAAAATACACTTGTAAGTGATCTTAAAAACAATTATATTTTTCAATTGTTTTCGCTAGTATGTGGAAATACAATTGAGTTTTAAAAAGTTACCTGGAGTTCAACAACCTTGCTAAACTCATTTACTAATTCTAATAGTTTATTTGACTTTCTCTCTATATAGTTATGTTTCCTGCAAATGATGGTAGTGTTATTTTTCTTTTCTTTAAAATCCTTATGCTCTTAGTTTTTTTTCTTGGCTCATTGCACAATATTGGTTAGAAATGGCAATAGCGGACATTCTCATTTCTACCCTATCTTAAGAGAATGATGTTTGTGGTAGGGCTTTTTGGTAGATACTCTTTGTTGGATAAAGGATGTTCCCATCCTACTTTGCTGAGAGTCTTTTTTCCAGAGCCTTTTTTGATTGTGTTGAGAGAGGAGCTTTTAGTTTTCTTTCTTAATCTGTTGATGTTATGAATTACATTAATAGATTTTTCTAGTGTTTAATTAGCCAACTTGGTTCAAAATGTATCTTTTAATATCACCTTACACCCGTTAGATTGGCAAAAACATCCAAAACCAAGAGCAACAAATGTTGGAGAGGTTGTGGAGAAAAAGGAACCCTCATACACTGTTGGTGGGAATGCAAACTGGTACAGCCACTATGGAAAACAGTATGGAGATTTCTCAAAAAGTTAAAAATAGAAATACCCTATGACCCAGCCATCCCATTACTGGGTATCTATCCTAAGAACCTGAAATCAGAAATCCCAAGAGTCCCTTGCACCCCTATGTTCATCGCAGCATTATTTACAATAGCCAAGACGTGGAACCAACCTACATGCCCAGAAACTGATGATTGGATAAAGAAGATATGGTATATATACACAATGGAATACTACTCAGCCATAAAAAAAGACAAAATTGGCCCATTCACAGCAACGTGGATGGACCTCGAGGGTATTATGTTAAGCAAAATAAGCCAGTCAGAGAAAGACGAACTCTATATGACTCCACTCATAGGTGGAAGTTAGTATATTGATAAGGAGATCTGATCGGTGGTTACCAGGGAAAAGGGGGGGTGGGGGGAGGGCACAAAGGGGGAAGAGGTGTACCCACAACATGACTAACAAAAATGTAGAACTGAAATCTCACAAGGTTGTAATCTATCATAACATTAATAAAAAAATAATGTGTCTTTTATATATTACTAGATTTTGTTTGCTAATATTTATTTTAGGATTTTTTTCATCTAAGGGTTCAGCAAATTATGACTCACAGGTCAAATTCAGCTTGCTGCCTACTTTGGTATAATCTATGCGCTGAGTGGTTTCCACATTTTAAAGTAATTGAAAAAATAAAAATAAAAAACGATAATTGACAAAATCAAAAGAAATATTTCATGACAGGTGGACACGTGAAATTCAGATTTCAGCATCCATAAATACAGTTTTACACAGACACATTCATTTGTTTATGTGTCATCTATGGAAGTTTTCACACTGTAATGGCAGTGTTCAGTAAAGGCAGTTTTTGCTTTGAACAGTAGTTTGAGACTGTAGAAATGGCCATGCAGGGTGAAGCTGCAAAGCAATGTTAATAATCAGTAGGAAATATTATGATTGTTCTGTAACCTTTAAAAACTTTAAAAGCTCCCTCGTCTGTTATAAATGTATAGGGAAATGAAAAAATAGGAAAACTATTATTTACTACACTGTAATTTAAAACATTAGAAACATTGAGAATTAAAATGTTTTACTTGTAAAAATTTTATCAAGAGTAGTTTGAACAGTGCCAAGCTTCTTCTCATCATATAACTTATGACATGGAATGGGCATCCTTTCTATGCCTTGGCAAATTCTCATACTCCTTTGTAAGTTTGGATTAGCTTCCAACATTTTATCTTTTGTGCTTTCTGTTCTTTTTCTTTTCTTTTAATGTGAAATTTCTTGCCAGCATCACTTCCTCTGGGACATCTTCATCTTTTTCACCAGACCATTTTCCTTATTTATGAAGATAAGCTCACTTCACTAAGTGCCCTTGGCTGCGTATCCAGTCTTTTGAATGCTGGTAGTGTCACCATTCCCACTGTGAGCTACTTCTTTGGTAACTCCATTTATGTTTGATTTGAATTTCACTTCCAGTGTTATTACTTTTTGGTTCTTTACTGGACTTTCATTTTTGTTGGACAGTTTGCTCTTTTAGTTATCCAGTTTTGTAAAATGTTGCATGGCTTTATCAGTGAGATGAGGAGGCAACACAACTGTTAGTGCATGAACTGAATAACAGATGCGCGGTGATCAGTCACCAACAGGCTTTGAAAGAAGTGTCGCGGTAGGTCATTGATGTCAATGCATACCTGTTATTTCTTTTTTTTTTTTTTCCTTTTTTTTAAAGATTTTATTTTTCCTTTTTCTTCCCCCGGTACATGGTTGTATATTTTTAGTTGTGGGTTTTCCTAGTTGTGGCATGTGGGATGCCGCCTCAGCACGGCTTGATGAGCGTTGCCATGTCCGCACCCAGGATCCAAACCGGCGAAACCCTGGGCCGCTGAAACAGAGTACATGACCTTAACCACTTGGCCACAGGGCCGGCCCCCAACACCTGTTATTTCTGTAGTGATTTGTGGACTGAAGAGTTAGCAGCAAATTTTATACTTTATGCAATTACTCATAGTTAATATACCATGGTAACTGAAACTTGAACTGTGTTGTTGGGGGACTGGTGTTGTTTAACTAAATCATGGTCACTGAAATTCATGCATATTAGAACCTTGCAAAGCAAGGACTGTCTACATTTTTGACAGAGATTATATGGGCCATAAAGTTTAAACAGTTTACTGTCTGGCTCTTCACAGAAAATGTTTGCTGACCCCTGATCTAAGTTCATGAGTTTATTTTTGCGTATAATTTTCCATTATTGAATCTTTCCATTATTGTATCTGTTGTATTGTATCTTCTTGTCTAGTATCAGGGGTATTTTATCAATGATCATGTAATCCATAGCAAATACCTAAAGCACATGCAATGTTCCAGGTACTGTTTTAAACATTTTATATATTAACAGATCCAGAAGTAGATGATATTGTTATCCCCAACTTACATATGAGAAAACGAAAGCAAAGAGCTTAAGAAACTTGCCCAAGGTCACATAGATACTAAGTAGTAGGACTCAAATTTGAACCTGTGACAGTCTGGTGTGATTCTGGGCCTCTATCTACATTGTACTTACATTAGCCTCATAAAATGATTTGGGGAGAATTATGTTTCTATTTTTTTAGAGTTTGTGTTAAATCAGAGTTGTCTGCCTCTTGAATGTTTGGTAGAACACCTGTAAAATCCTTGCCTTCAGCCGGCAGATGTTTGTGTGTGTGTGTTTGGAAGATTTAAAAATGTTGTTTCGATTTCTTTAATTGATTTAGAACTATTTAGGTTTTCTATTATATTTTGGATCCATTTTTGTAGTGTATACTCTTTTAGGAATTGGTCTTTTTCGTCTGATTTTCCAATTTTTTGGCATTGTTGTTCATAATCTCTTTTTCCCCTGTGTTGCGTTGTAGCGTTATTCTCTTTTTCCTTCCTAAAATTGTTCATTTGTGCCTTCTCTTCTTTTTGTCAGTCTTGCCAGAGGTTTGTTAACTTTATTAGTCCTTAAAGAGGACTTTTGCTTTGTTAATCTTTTTTTTTTCTTTGTGCTTCATATTTGTTTATGATTTTCCTTTTGTTTTCTTCAAGTTTATTTTTATCTAACTTTTAAGGTAGATGCTTAACTAATTAATTTCATCCTTTACTTTGTAAAAAAAAAAATATATTTTTTTTGCTGAGGAAGATTCGCCCTGGGCTAACATCTCTTGCCAGTCTTCCTCTTTTTTTTTGCTTACGGAAGATAGCCCTGAACTAACATCTGTGCCAGTCTTCCTTTATTTTGTATGTGGGCTGCCACCACAGCATGGCTGATGAGTGGTATAGGTCTGCGCCTGGGATCTGAACCCATGAAGCCAGGCTGCTGAAGTGGAGCATGCTAAACTTAACCACTACATCACGGGGCCAGCCCTCCATCCTTTCTTTTCTAATGTAAGCACTTAATGCTGGAGACTTTCCGTAAGTTCACTCTTTAGGTATATTCCACGAGCTTTGGTATGTAGTATTTTTGTTATTATTCAGTTCTAAGTGGTTTTGTTTTGTTTCGATTATGGTTTTAACTCATAGGTTATTTTTAGTGTGTTTTAAAATTTCCTAATACATTTAAAAAATTCTTTGATGTTTTTATTTCTATTTATGGTATCTTTCATAATGTTGATTGTGCAATAGTGATTTTAAAAATTTGAGATTTGCTTTATGTTCTAGTATACAGTGTTTTTTTTGTTGTTTTTTTATTAGATTTTTATTTTTTTCCTTTTTCTCCCCAAAGCCCCCCGGTACATAGTTGTGTAGTTTTAGTTGTGGGTCCTTCTAGTTGTGGCATGTGGGATGCTGCCTCAGCGTGGTTTGATGACAGTGCCATGTCCGCACCCAGGATTCGAACCAACGAAACACTGGGCCACCTGCAGCGGAGTGCGCGAACTTACCCACTCGGCCACAGGGCCAGCCCCCTAGTATACAGTTATTTTAGAAATGTTCTGTGTGTCCTGGAAAAGACAGTATCTTCTCTGGTGTGCTCTATATTTCATTAGCGGAAGCTTACATACTGAATTGTTCGAAGCTTATATATACTAACTGATTTCTGTCTACATGATATGTCAGTTACTGAGAGGTGTATTAACAATATCCGCCTATGAAAGAGGACTCATCTATTTGTCATTACTGTTAGTGTTATGTATTTTTGAATAGCTGTGTTGTTAGGTTTAATATTTAATAGTGGTAAATCTTTGTGAATTAAACTTTTTGTAGTTTTATTTCTACTAATAGTGTTTTGCTTAGAGTCTTTTTGCTCAATATTTGTATACCTACACCAATCTGGTATGCCTTTTTGTTATGCAATTGAACCCTCTGTAGTAAATGCTGCTGCTGTCCTGTGTAGATCCCCTTTACCAGCGAGTGCACCCCCCACTCCCAGCTGCTGTGAGTGTTAGCTGCCAAGGGCTGCAGCAGATAGAAGCCACCTTTCCCAGAGATGCCCGGGAAGTTATGCCCCTCCCCTTCACATAGTCCTCAGCCAATGACTGCCTGGTGAGGGTTACAAAAACCCGGCTCCCTTACCTCCTGGTGGGACTAACTTAATGGTGCAGTTGTGCTTCTGTAGCTTCCCAGAGAGGAGGCGGAGGCTAGACTTCAGCTGAAACCACAGTTCTGCTCCTCCCTCTCTCCCTTACGGGGTTCTCCTGAGGGTGCTTCCTCAGTAAATCACGTGCATGAGAATCTCTGTCTCAGGTTCTATTTGTAAACTGGATCTAAAACACCTACCCTCCCTACAAGGGAGAATTTGATCTCTTTCTAGTGCTAAGTTTTGCAAATCCTGTCTTATGTTTCATTTCAGTGAACTTAATCTTTAAGGTATTAGGTAGATTGTTGATTAATTCAGTAGCTCTCAATTCTGTGTGCCCTTCAGAATCAGCTCTTAAAAAGTGAAATTGCTCAACTCTGTCCCTGAACGATTCTGATTCAGTGGTTTTTCACTTTTAACTCAGATCTTTACCTCTATTTCAGGTAAAATGTTAAAAGTTATGTTAATAATAACTTGAAAGTTTCCTTTGACTTTTCACTTTGCTTGTTCAGTTTTCACTTAATAGTATTATTTTTACTTCTTGGCTTTATTCCATCTCTATTTGAAAGCGTCTGTAAGGTACTTTTATGTTAAAAGGTCACTAAGGTCATTCTACAAAATGCCTGCTAAGTACTCCTGTAGAGTTTGTGCCTTCCTCTTTCCTGCTCAGAAGAGTGGAGCTGCTGTACTTGAGTGCTGATTCTGTGCCTAGAACCAAGAGTGGAAGAGCCAAAGGCCACAAGGGTCCTTCCAGTTGGGCAGATGTCAACCCCAGCAAGAGAAGGCTGGTGTCATGATATAGAATAGGACACACCCAGCAAGATGAATATGCATTTAATGAGAGCCTACGAGGTATTACTGTTATATTAGATGCCCGGGATAAAAGGGGAAAAAGATGCTGTCCTTGCCACCCAGAACTCAGAGTTTAAGGGGGGCTCTGGAAGGCACATACATTATAAATAAATAATTATAGAATTATCAACACAAATCCCATCTCTTCTTAGTTCTACCTTCCATTTTCCTTCACTTTCATTGATATTTTATACAATAAAATATGGCATCCTGTGACTCTGAACTTTTCAGAGAGAAACTTCACTTTGCTTGATGGAGAGGTTTTTCTTAAAATGGTTCTCAAAAGCTAAGAGCTGATGAGGTGTGAATACTCTTCCCTTCATCCGATTTCCCCAGCACTGAGTAATCTTAAAATTACATAATATATTTATTACTCCTTGACAGAGGCATGTGAGCTAATACTAGAGAGATTTAACATTTTAATAATTACAAAAGTTTTAACATTTATACAGTGATATTAACATGATGGTGGTAGCTGATGTCTTGAACAAAAAACTTTTTTTGCCACATTGCATCATGTTGTGCTTTTCTAAAAGCAGAGGGCTATTTTTATTGCTCTGCCTCATAATGATAAGATGACCAGCATGGAGAGCTGGCTTGTACAATTACTCGCTTTTGGCTTTCTTTCTGTGATTGCTCTGGCACAAGCTATGTTTGGAAAGTAGAAGAAATGAGGTGAATATTCTTATTTAGCAATGACTTTTCAACCTTGAATTTTTTTTTTTTTTTCTAATTCTGAAGAGTTTTTGTAGTTTTGGCACCACTGGTTAATTTCAAATTAGACACAGTTTTTATTAACTTGCGTGATACCATTTTAGAACTGTTAGTCCCATTGTTTTATTGTTTTGGCCCGTCGTTTGTGTAAAGTGATCCACTAAGAGGAGATATACAGATCGCTTAGACATGGTCCTTCCCCTTTCGGACCTAGTAGTTTACAGGAGCTGCTGGTATGTACAACTAACTACAGTATGGATCAGACTGTACTGTTACAATAGAAGTACAGGTGATGTGTTAGTTCTAAATGACACTGGGGGAACAGATGCTAAAAAGGAATCACAGCAAAGGTGACAGATGCTTGATGTGGACTGTGATTCAAGACAGACAAACGAGGAGGGAGTGAAAAGAATTAGAAGTGGGGAGAGCAATGTGAGCAAGGTTATATACAGTGATAATGTCAGTGGTATGCTTGTAAAGTAGAAGCTGGTCCCATGTGACTAAAATATAGGAGACCCTACATGGAAGACTGCTGATGGTTGTGTGGGAGATAGGACTGGGTCTTTTAGGATTGTGTGGCCTTGATATCACACTGAGGAGTTTGGATTTTAAAAAAAAAGGTGTTGGAGTCCTTTTAAATTAGATGGAATGTTTTGCTGTTCAGGACTCTTCCCAACTGCCTTCATCCTTTAAGAAGAAAAGGTAGGGCAAAAAAATTGATTTTGAAGTATAGTGATGTCTTTATGTCGGATAGTAGTGGAAATTATAAAATTCCAAGATTTTGTCAATTTTATTACACCCTTGCTTTTGTTTCTCATGTTCCCTGGCTCTCCTCCTAGCCTGATCTTTAGTCCTAGCTTCTTTTATAAGTGACTTGTTTTCTTTGGTTCTCTTTTTTGTAATCTGTTAAAGTGAGGGAATTGGATCCTAGATTATTTGAACTGGTGTTTTTAAAAAAGCCTTTAGAGATCGTTAAGTGGTTAGAAATAATTTTTGCATAGGTGTAAACAAACTCTGAATGTTTTTCTTGTCTTAATTAGACTTAGATAAGTGGGATGAATAGTAAAGTTTAAAAAAATACTTTTCTCTTTTTCAAAATGTGGGGGCATTAGGTATTGAGAATCATCGTAAGATTTGCTTTTTTTAAAAAAATTGAGATAAAACTCAAGAATGGTTATAGCAGAAATCTAAGTGCTGTGTCATTGTCGTCTCTTGTTTTGGCACACATAACCAGACTTCAGCAGACATGCTGTCTGTATCACATGGCTAACAGTGGGAGGTATCTAGTGTATTCTTCTTGGAGAGATAAATTTACGTTCGCTTGGACAGAAACGTGTCAGGCAGGTAGGTGCCTGTTTAGAGATCCAAAATGCATGCAGTCAGAACTGAACACAAGCTGCCTGGATAGTTCCTGTAAGTAAACTAGGCTTTCAGGCTTGTGCTGCAAGATTTTATGTATGTGAATATATGTGTGCATGTGTATGCAATGTTTTTATATTTAAAGGACAGAGTTCCCTAAAACAGCAGTGGGAAAAGGAACTCTTTGTTTTGGGGATTACATGGAAGTAAAGTGTGTCACTGTGCCCTTTCATATAGGAATGTCGCTGGGAGATGGCCTCGGCTATTCTAGTAATCAAGGGCTCCCTCCTGTTGCTAATCCTGTGATGAACAGGACAAATGGTGGTTGTCAACAGAACACTGCCAAGCCTGGAAATTCCATCAGTTTGTAATAGTACAGCTGTTGTCCTTGAAGTGTGTAGGAGGCACCTGGGGGTGGAAAGTTAATATATTCTCCAGGGGATTTGGAGTTTATTGCTCAGGATAGTCTAGATGCTGCTGAGTTGTTTGTTGCCATTTGCCAGTCTGGTTTTGGGGAGGAGCAGGAGAAATTCGTGTTAGCCCCAGGCATTGTATGTGCCTATGGACTGTGTAAGATGGTAGCTGATTCCGCTAGAGGTCCTCATTAAAGATTTGAATTTACTTTGAATGAAATATGTTTTGCCTGAAAGTATAAATCAAGGTGTTCTAGTTAAATAAATTTAAAAGAACACGGTCACCAAACAAGGTTTAGTTTCATATGTAATAGGCCTCTGAAAGAAGTTCATTAAAACAAATTTGAGGAATAAAGAACCAATTTAGTGACTGAAAGCTTGCTAGGCAAAATCAAAAAATCCCATGTTGAGTATGAAATCTTTATGATGCAGGCTATACCTTGAACCATGTCAGATTATAAATGGTCTCTGGGACTATCTGGGATGCTGGACACTGCATTTTGGCCTCAGCACTCTCACTAATGTCCTGGGACAGCAACTTAGTGTTGGCTTCAGAATTCTCTGTCATTTAAGTCAGTCATGCAAAAAAAAGTTTAGAAGAAAATATTAGCCTACATATCTTTAGACTTCTGTGATCCACCCCCCAGTCCCCAAGAAAACAGGACAGAATACCAATCATGGAAAAAATTTAAGTGAGCATTATGAGCAGTCTCTTACCTTTAAGAATTATTATTAAATGTTTCTTTATTAAATTGCTTATTTGGAACTCAGAATGCATTTCCTTTAGATAAACAATGTTATAAGTGATATTTGTTTCATATTGCAGTCCATATTGCTAAATTATTTTTCTCCATTTTCACGCTAAAACCAAAAATTTGGACACTTTCAATGGAATTTATCTCTGGGATTAGAAGGAAAGGTACTGGATAAGAACTAAATTCATGCTAAGGTAGAATGATGGTCTTTCTAGGGTTGTATGTCTTCCTGCAGCCTTTTAAATTGTAAAATAGAATTCTATACTTTTTTTTTTTTAAGAGAATACTAGCTACTTCAAATGAATCTAGGTAGAAGTTTGGCTAATGTGACAGAGTGAAATGAAAATATTACAATGGGTATGAACAGTGTCTGAGTATGTTGGTGGGAATTAGACTTTTGTTCTTCCTTTTCATGAGTTTTCTTCTTCCACTTTAGCTCCAAAGCAGCATCTTTGATTTGGGGGTTGGGAGGCAGATGAGGGAGGACAGAGGAAACAACAGGGTATTTGCAAACTAGATTGCTAATTTCTTATCAGAAAATGAGCACAAATCCCAAGTGAGTGACTAGAGGTAAAACTGACCTGAAATTTTCAAGAGGACTTCAGGGAGCTTAAAAAGTTGCCTGTACTTCTGTGTATTTAAATTAGGTATGAACACTATTTAGTCTTTATAGACCTAGAAAATATTTTTAGTTTGGTAATTAATTCCAGACCTAAAGTAAACCGTACAACAGAGAAGGTGCCTGTGACCTCATCATATATTCGTATTTACTCTTTATGAGCACATAGCTATTAATAGTAAGAGAGTAGTCAAGAGACCGAACTTCTGTTCTATGCTTCATCATCGTGTCATGTCATTTTCTCTTGCCTAGGTTTACTTATTTTCAAAACCCTTCTCACTAGATAGTTTCACTTCAGGTATGTAGTCAGAATGAAAGATCAGATCTCTCAAGTGCTGTGATTGAAAACTGTGTGTTCTCTTGGTGCCTGGCTAAATAATATGGGGCTTATTTTGTGGGAAGGTGGTGTCAAGCCTCCTTTGATATTAGCCAGAACTGGGCAGAGTTTCTTAAGTTCCAGTCAGATTTGCTCAAGCAGGACACTGTGCACTGGTGAGTTTGTTTTTAGCCTCTCCCTTTGCCAGAAAGATTTTGCCTTTTAATAAACCTGAACCCAGTTATAATTGAGAGAACTTGCTATGTAAAATAATAGTCACACACTCACAGAGGATCTATATGAAGTTTGTTTATTTCTAACTTAAGTGCTGAAACTGAATTATAAGTATGTGGTTTATAGAGTAATCAACCTAGGAATCATTTAACATACTGTTCTCATTTTACAGATTAGGGAACTCAGCCCCGGAAGGTGACTCACTCAAAGCCACAGTGAGAGTCAGATTAAACTAGTGCTTCAGCGAAGCATAGAAACTTCTCTACCCAGCTTTCTTTTCTTGACTCCTGTTAACAAATGCATTTAAAGTTAACTTTGCTATCTATACGAATAGAAGAGGAATAGTATAAATAGTCAACGAGAATTGTTTTTACATCATAGATATTTCTCATTCACAAGGGTACATTTTTGTATCTTCTTGAATATCCAGATTTGAGAATAACACTGTGTCACATCCTTTTGACCATAAAGTACGTAACTATTTTAAGGCATAACTGAGTGATGTGACATTAAATGATTCTGTAAGTGTGGGGTGAAATTCGTTCATGAATTTATTAAAATCAATTCTGAAACACTTGCAGAATTAGTTTAACAAATCTGTAGAGTACTTAGGAAATTTATTATACTTGTACATGTTTTAGAATAAAATAACTATAAAATTGGGTAATCTCCTCTTTGATCTGTTGAAAACTGGGGCTTTTTGGCTAAAAACCAGTACTTTCACTTCCAACACAACACTGGCATTGCCTTCACAGTGTCATTTTCCGTAAGTAGATTTTGTGTGTGTGTGTGTTTTTAAGTCATACTCCTATTTATATTTGGTGACAAGAAAAAATAGCTAAACTATTGAGATGCAAATATTTGGTGGTTGGTTGGCTGGATGCACTCAGAGCCAAGTGACCTTTCCACTTTCCAATTGTCTAATTTTCTATCAGTTTTACCTTTTTAGGCTGAATTTAAGCTGCTGTTCATATTCCATGAACATCCCAGGAAGTGATTTATGAGGTTGGGGTGGGGTGGAGAGAGATTACAGTACATAAAAAGCTGCTCTTTGAGAATCTTTACTTAGATAAATGAGGTTTAAAATGTATTGCTGGTTTTGTCTGCATTTTCACCTGTGTCCTAAATTAGGAAAAGTTTGAGTAGATTGCATGAAATAAATATCATAATTATATATTTCTGGGAAAAATAAATATATTGGACTCTTATACGTTGTTAAGGATGGTACAAATGTCCTTTCATGTTCTCTTTGACCATGACGCTGTTTAATTCTAGACATCCCTTATTGTTTTTGGTTCAAAACAGCTTTCAAAGGCTAACTTGTAATAGTAGTTATCATAGATAGAAAAGAGAAAAGCAATTAATTTTTATGGAAACATTTGACATTAGAATTTTCCAGGCTTTTAAAAAGTTTCTTTAATGAGTCATTTTTCAGCATTTTCCCTGGCAAGATCTGGATTAACAGTAATACTTTGTATGTAACGTAGTCTGGGTGGTGCATAGAATAGGTCTTCCCACCTATATGTGTGTTGTACCTGGGTTATAGGTGTGCCACTCAGTACTGATGACTGTGATAGGAACATTTAAACAACCATTCAGATATTTATAACAGTTGAAATTGTATTTTAATTCCTATTTGCATGGTTCCCTCAGGAAAGCCCCTGACTTCTGAATTCAGTAGAGGTTATTTTGGTGTGTGAGATGGCATTTGCTGCTATATAACAGTTCTGTCGTGCTACAGGATTTCTACCCCCACCCCAAATCAAGTTTACCCCCATTTGGCAGCAGAGTTGCTAGTTTTTATCATCAGCCCAACACTGGTAAAACTGTAATTCTTGCTGACCAAGCTGGGCTTGGAGTGGGACAGGGAGCAGAGCAGCTCTGGACAAGAGGGCCGTAGACTGTCACTCTTACCCAAAGCTCAAGCAGATTTCAAGAATTAAAAGCTTCTGGGGCTGGCCCAGTGGTGCAGCAGTTAAATTCTCAAGTTCCGCTTCAGCGGCCCAGGGTTTGCAGGTTTGGATCCCAGGTGCAGACATGGCACCGCTTGGCACGCCATGCTGTGGTAGGTGCCCCACATATAAAGTAGAGGAAGATGGGCATGGATGTTAGCTCAGGGCCAGTCTTCCTCAACAAAAAGAGGAGGATTGGCAGCAGATGTTAGCTCAGGGCTAATCTTCCTCAAAAGAAAAAAATAAAATAAATGCATCAGAAATTCAGAAATATTAAAAAAAAAAAAAGTAAAAGCTTCTCAATTTGTTTTTTGCAATTCATTGATTTCCAGTGTCTTGAAATGGCTGATCTTGAAAATTTTGTCCAATCTTACACTTATTTTTTATGGAGAGGATTTCTTCTTGATGTTATAACTAAAGTGCCTCTGTGTGTGTGTGTTTTTGTAACTTAATTTGCTCTTTTCATTATTTTTCTTCTAATAGACTAAATTAGATTTGAATTTGTTATAGTTATTAGGTATTGCTAAATAGAATTAATTTAAATTTTTTCCACTATTGTTTTTATTTATTTATATGTTTATTTTTGGCCTTAATGTGAACAATTAGCCAAAGTGTGATTTTCTTTTCTTTTTATTTTTTTTGAGGAAGATTAGCCCTGAGCTAATATCTGCAGCCAATCTTCCTCTTTTTGCTGAGGAAGACTGGCCCTGAGCTAAATTCCGTGCCCATCTTCCTCTACTTTGTATGTGGGACGCCTGCCACAGCATGGCTTGACAAGGGGTGTGTAGGTCTGCACCCAGGATCCAAACTGGCGAACCCCGGGCCACAGAAGCAGAATGTGCGACCCGAATCAATGCATCACCTGGCCGGGCGCCCCAAAGTGTGATTTTTGATAGAATTTTATAAGACTGTTTTGGGAAATTAAAAAAGTTTATTTCCAAAAAACCCCTATAATTTAATCTTTTTATTAAAGGGTATTGTAAGCTTTACAATGTCAGAAAGTCAACCTTTCAAAATTTTGTTTGTACATGAATACATAAATAATACATTGAGTTTTTAATAAAACTTAATTGAATTAAATGAATCAGTATTTCATGGCATCCTATTTTTCTTACTGTGTGCTTAAATCCATGTAATTTGTAGTAAATTCCTAAGAATGTAGATAAATCTGAGTTTCTCGCTCTCTTTTTTTTCTGTGAGGCAGATTGGCCCTGAGCTAACCTCTGTTGCCAATCTTCCTCTTTTTGTTTGAGGAAGATTGTCCTTGAGCTAACATCTGTGCCAGGCTTCCTCTTTTTTGTACGTGGGACACCGCCACAGCGTGGCTTGATGAGTGGTGTGTAGGTCCATGCCTGGGATCTGGACCCCTAAATCTCGGGCCACCAAAGTGGAGTGCGTGAACTTAACCACTACACCACCAGGCTGCCCCTAAGCTTCTCTTTTGAAAGATTGCTTTTACAAAGCTGTAAAAACCTACAGGGCATTTAATTTTTATAGTTTTGCGTTTTCCCACCTTAACGGCCTACTTGCACAAGACAAACATTAATACTAAGAAAAAAAGGTTGTTCTGATGATTACTGAGAGAAGAGATTGAAGTCTCCACGTATATTTGTGAATTTGTTTCTATCTCCCTTCAGTTTTGTCGGCTTTTGTTTCATATATTTTGCAGATCTGTTGTCATTTGCATGTACATATAGATTGTTATCTCTTCTTGATGAATGGACCCTCTTATGTAATGTCCCTCTGTATGCCTGGTAGTATTGTTTGTTGTGGTGTCTAATTTGTCTTATGTTAATATGGCCACCTCAGCTTCCTTTTGATTAGTGTTTGCATGGTATATCTTTCTCTGTCCTTTTATTTTCACCCCCCTTTTTCTTTTATCTTAACCATTTTTCAGTGTCCAGTTCATTGGCATTAAGTACATTCGTATTGTTGTGTAACCATCACGACCATCCATTCTGAGAACTCTTTTCATATTGCGAAGCTGAAACTCTGTCCCCATTAAACAAAAACCCCCATTACCCTCTCTCCCCAGCCCCTGGGAACCACCATTCTGTTTTCTGTCTCTATGATTTTGACTTCTCTTAGTATCTTATATGAGTGGAATCATACAGTATTTGTCTTTTTGTGACTGGCTTATTTCACTTAGCATAATGTCGTCAAGGTTTATCCATGTTCTGGTGTGTGTAGGGGAGGAAGACATTTCCTCTACCTTCTCTGGGTTCGTCTGGCCAGAGAGTGGATTAAATTCACATGAGACAGAAGAGCAGGAGAAAATTAAACAAAGCTTTATGAGGACCATGGCCTGGGGCCTTTCTTCCTGAAGGAAGAAAGGGCACTGAAGAAGTGGGGTGCACAGAGTGGTTATATACCCCCAGAGAGGCTGTTTCACATAGGATTGAAATGTCCCTTTAACAATAGTCATGAGACTGCTCTGTCGGCACAGTAATTGATGGAAACAGCAGATAGGTCTGCTGTCTCGGTGAACACAGCAGGGTGGCAGGTCTATTGTCTCGAGCTGGGTGGTCACAGGTGAGCTGGGTGGTCAAAGGTGAGTGCAGCAGTCAGTTCCTAGCCTAAGGAAAGATGCTTATCCTTAAGGAAATGCCAGTGGTGGGGGGAAGTTGCACCTTTATCTTAAGGCCATTTGTTCTTGCCATAGTAAATGTTTTAAAGCAGATATACAATGCGTGCTCAATGGCCACAGTCAGGCCCTTTTGGGAAAAAAAAAAAAAATCAGGCCGAATTAGGTTTACACCAAGTGGTTTCCTCATGTACTCCGATATATCCTATTGCTTGCCATTTCTATTTGTCAGTGTAGACATGGGAGCTGCTCAGGCAAGCTGAGCAACTCGCCAAAATGGCCGAAACCCCTACAGCTGAAATATCATATCCAGCTGAAGACAAAGGAGGATGTTGGGGGTGGGGGGAATCAGTTACAGGAGGTTAGCAGACAAACACAATAAACAAATGCAGATTTAAGTCCTTGCCTTCCCCATTGATTAAGAGTTTCTAGAGATAAGGTCAAAGAGACATATCTTGGGGTGGCCAATTCCAGGCCCCCACACATGTGTCACAATTTCCTTCCTTTTTAAGGCTGAATAATATTCCATTGTCTGTATATACCATATTTTGTTTATCCCTTTGTCTGTCCATGGACACTTGGATTGCTTCTACATTTTAGCTATTGTGAATAATAATACTGTGAGCGTGGATATACAAATATCTCTTTCAGACCCTGCTTTCAGTTCTTTTAAGTATATACCCAGATGTAGAATTGTTGGATCATATGGTAGTTCTATTGTTAATGTTTTGAGGAACCACCGTACTATTTTCCATAGCAGCTGTATCATTTTCCCTTCCTCCAGTAGTACACAGGGTTCTAATTTCTCCACATCCTCACCATTACTTTTTTTAATTTTTAATAAAAGTGGGTTTCTTGTAAACATCATATAGGTGGGTTTTCCCTTTTTTTTTAATCCAATTTGAAGATCTCTATCTTTTAACTTGTATTTAGACTATTTATATTTAATGTGATTCTTGATATGGTTGAATTTAAATCTGTCATCTTGCTAGTTGCTTTCTGTTTGCTCTATATGTTCTTTATTCTGTTTTTCTGTCTGCTTTTGGATTATTTTTTATGATTCTATTTTATCTCCAGTATTAGCTTATTATTTATATCTCTTTTTAAAATATGTAAGTTTTTAATGAGAGAGTATAAGGAGGGTTTTCTCATTTGGATTCATATGCCCTGATAGTCTTGAACTGTCTTAGCCTAATTGTCTTACTGATATGGCAAAATTATCAAATAAAACAACAGTGACAAATAAACCATGCCTGAACCTCACTGCAAGTAACCCAGCTGAAGTAACATGAGATTCTTCCTTTTCTGAGTCTCTGCAATTTCAAAATAAGATACAAAATTCTTCTGCGGCATTGGTTACATCAGTATGAGATCAAGTTCAAGAAACTAGTTACAAGGTCATGCTATTTATACCTAAAACCAAAATGCTTCACACAATTGCAGAATTACTTATTATTTAGCTTGCATGAAAACTTGCACCTCATTTGAGACTAATATTGAAGCAAAGAAAATAGAAGAGTTACCACTCTGAATAACACTATTTTTTTTTAAGTGTCAATGTGCAGGATACTTAATTATTTTATTTATTTATTTATTTTTTTTTGAGGAAGATTAGCTCTGAGGTAACTGCTGCCAGTCGTCCTCTTTTTGCTGAGGAAGACTGGCCCTGAGCTATCATCCGTGCCCATCTTCCTCTACTTTAGATGTGGGATGCCTACCACAGTATGGCGTGCCAACCAGTGCCATGTCCGCACCCGGGATCCAAACCAGCGAATCCCAGGCCGCTGAAGCAGAATGTGGGCACTTCTGCGCCACTGGGCCAGCCTGAATAATGCTATTAAGTATGCACATGTAACAATCTGTCACATGATAGATGACTTTAGTTGATATAAATTTTAATTACAAATTGCTGAATCTGTTCACTTTAGTAACTGTGTTTAGTTTCTAAACAAAATACTGGGGGTAAAATATTTCAGGTTATGATATGGGGCCAGCCCCATGGCCAAGTGGTTAAGTTCACACTCTCTGCTTTGGCAGCCCAGAGTTTCACTGGTTCAGCTCCTGGGCGCAGACATGGCACTGCTCGTCAGGCCACACTGAGGCAGCATCCCACTTGCCACAACTAAAAGGACTCACAACTAAAATAAACAACTATGTACTGGGGGGATTTGGGGAGAAAAAGCAAAAAAAAAAAATTTCAAGTGATAATGAATAATTCAAAATAAGATATTACAGACACATTGGTTAAGTTTGTGTGTAGGTGGGCTTGTGATGACTACTGTGACAAGATGGTATAAAAACATAAGCATCAGCGTTCTGTAATCCTTTGTTTTATTCACAGAGAACCTCTCATGTAAAAGTCGGATCATAGATCTGTACTCCACATTAAATGATGCTATCAAAATGATAAATCCATCGAATCAAAGCCACTGTGGTCCGTTTGCTTTCAACTTTATATGTGACACAGTGGGAGCAGAATACCATTCTGTTCTTTGAAACTGAAGTGCATTGGTTGTCCAGTGCAGAATTTTAATAGTTTATTAATTTAAAAAGAGAGTTGAAAGTTTGTATAGGAATGATTTTTTTCTTGATATGTTTATTGAAAGATAATTATTGAGTTTAAAAGATGGTCTTTTTTTTTTTTTAAAGATTTTATTTTTCCTTTTTCTCCCCAAAGCCCCCTGGTACATAGTTGTGTATTTTTAGTTGTGGGTCCTTCTAGTTGTGGCCTGTGGGACGCCGCCTCAGCGTGGCCTGACGAGAGGTGCCATGTCTGTGCCCAGGATTTGAACCGGCAAAACCCTGGGCCACCGAAGCGGAGTGCATGAACCTCACCACTCCGCCACGGGGCTGGCCCCTAAAAGATGGTCTTAATTGACATTTTTAAGACATAAATGAACTTAATCAAATTACTGGGACTACAGTGGCAAAGTTATGGCTTCAAAGCAGAAATTCTCTTCTGAAAAAGTGAGGTTATAAATGAATCGCTAGTGATACGTAGACCTTCTTATTCTTCAGGAGTCGAATTTTATTAAAATTACTAGTGTGATATCTATGTATGCTTGAAGCAAACTTCATTATTTTGAAATACTAGATATTAAGAAAGATATTATTTAGGAACTCAGTAGCATAATCATGGGAAATTTAAACACATGTTTTAAGAAAAGGAATCAGAGAAAAATCTCTTTTGTATGATGGGACCATCTAGAATTTGAAAAGATCATCATTTAAAAATCTTGATCAGGAATTGTGGTAGCCGTTTCAAATAGGAAACCTGATATAAAAAGGTTAAGCACATAGAAGCAGGCTCACATTTATCATTAAAATTTTGGAAAACATTTTATTTGGAAGTCTATACAAATTCAGTACTTCATATCTTTCCAAATCTTGATATTTTTTAAAAGATTAATTATTTATATTTACTTTCTTCTCCCCAAAGTCCTCCAGTACATAGTTGTATATTCTAGTTGTGGCATGTGCAATGCCACCTCAGCGTGGCCTGACAAGCGGTGCCATGTCTGCACCCAGGATCCAAACCAGGAAACCCTGGGCCACTGAAGCAGAGCGCGTGAATTTAACTGCTTGGCCACGGGGCCGGCACCACCAAATCTTGATATTTTATTTTAACTTACATAATATAAAGTATATGTAGTATAGTGGCTGTTTTCACCAAGCCTCATATAGATATGAACAAACCCCTCCAGCATTCCCTGTGCTGGACAAATGTTATCTTTTTTCTTTTTTTCTAGGCAGTTTCCTAGAAGAAGTAGGTCCTGCTTTTGGGATTATCCCCTCTGTACTTTTGTTTAGTAGAACTGAGTTTAAAATCTGTACTAGTCTAGGGGAGAGGGCAAAAGGGCTATTAGGGTCACATGTGAGGGGATGGACTATAATTAGTTTTCGGGTGGTGAACATGATGTAATGTACACAGAATTTGAAATATGATGTACATCCGAAAATAATAAAAAAATAAAAATAATAAACCAGACTAGTATATTTTTTTATCTTAACTTGCTTTAAGCCTCTATACTACCACTCTTATACTTTCTACAATATTGAAACATACAGCAAAGTCTTTTTAGGTATTGGATTTGGGAATTGGGGATGGGATGGCTTCTGATTTTTCAAAAAAGGTAGAAATATTTGTTTTGTGCATGTTTCGTAATTGTGGTTGCTTCACAGTTTGATCCTGTGGGGGAAACTAAAAAGAAATGTGACTTTCATATTTGTAGCACAGGATAGTCTAAGTGAGAGGAGGAGAGTGTATGGGGATAGAGATGAAGACAGAATAACTGTATTCCTTGCTGTGTATTTGTTTTTTCCTCAGTAAATTTGTTGGTGAAAGGTGGACAGTGGAGGAGAGTTTGAAAGGAGAGCCTGACCGTTAAGTGACCATAGTAAATTTTGGCTTTTTAAAGTTTGGGTTGGGGAAAGACTGTGTGTATTAGTTGAGATTCTTTGGTTGCAAGCAACAGAAATGGATTGACTAAATTAGGCTAAAGAAAGATGTATTGGAAGGTCATTCACTCAGACTTGAGAAGGAAGACAACCAGGCCAACTGAACAGCTGCCACTTGTGGCTTTTCCTTCCAGGATGTAGTCATAAAATGATCCTTTCCCAACCATTCTCTTCCTGTTTCTGATTGGTTAAACTCTAGTCATGTGCTTAACCCTATAGTGGTGGGCATTGGTGTGTATGCGGAAGATAAGAAAGAGTAAATTTCTGGGCAGACAGAAGCAGTAGCATCACACTGTGTAACTAAGGATTGCTATTTGATTTGCATTTTACCCAGTCAAGAATATGGCTCATTTGTCCATTTGAGTTGCTTGGAGTCTCTATTAAATTAGACTCTTTGAAAGCGCTTTTTTATTTCCTACTGTGTTGTGTATGTGCCAAGAGCTCAGTTTATTTCAGGCCCTTTGGCTCCTTATTTTGGGGGGAGGAAGATAAGCTCTGAGCCAACATCCATTGCCGGTCCTTCTCTTTTTGCTGAGGAAGATTGGCCCTGAGCTAACATTCCTGCCTATCTTCCTCTATTTTATATGTGGGACGCCTCCCACAGGATGGCTTGATAGGTGGTGCGTAGGTCCACGCCCAGGATCGGAACTGGTAGACCCTAGGCTGCCAAAGTGGAGTGCGCAAACTTAACCACTATGCCACCGGGCCAGCCCGCCTTTGGCTCTTTTTACTACCTTATTTCTGTATTTTCTCAGCTATTCATCTACACTTTTGCCTATAGTAGATTATACTTCTTAAATAGGTTATTTTTAAAAATT
The DNA here is from genome assembly GCF_021613505.1 of Equus quagga. Classification (NCBI taxonomy): domain Eukaryota; kingdom Metazoa; phylum Chordata; class Mammalia; order Perissodactyla; family Equidae; genus Equus; species Equus quagga. The sequence continues at coordinate 138,007,778 of NC_060267.1, forward strand.
GAGAGCCTAGTGTTCTTTAAAATGGTAATGTACATGACCACAGGGAGGGACCACTTCCCCTAGCTAAATCAGAGAACTTGTCTGTATTCTTTCATGTGAGCGGGGCTAGTGTTGTGGTTTGGTTGATGGAGCTATCCACAAGTAATTCATGAAGAAGCAGTACTTACCCCAACAAGATAAGGCCCACACACAGTCTTTGGTCAAAAAAGGTGACTTCATTTACCTAATAGTAATGCAACCTTTATTATGGGAATATAATCTAATATGACCTCTTTTTGTATATTGTTCAAAAAATTTCTCTGGGATATGATTTGGAAATGAAGATATATGGAATAGTTAGTTGAAAGAGTTATAAGATTGAACTCAGAAAACCTAATTTGAGTGTTACTGGCTGTAACCTTGGATAAATTGACTTTTTTTTTGTTTTTTTTGAGGAGGAGGATTAGCCCTGAGCTAACTACTGCCAGTCCTCCTCTTTTTGCTGAGGAAGCCTGGCCCTGAGCTAACATCTGTGCCCATCTTCCTCCACTTTACGTGTGGGACGTCTACCACAGCATGGCCTGCCAAGCAGTGCCATGTCCACACCCGGGATCTGAACCGGTGAACCCCGGGCCGTTGAGAAGCGGAACATGCGCACTTAACCGCTGCACCACCAGGCCAGCCCCTAAATTGACTATTTTTTATACTTCGTTTTTCCTGTTAATGAAAAGGACAAAATGACTCTTGATCTGTTTACCTCCTAGAGATGTGAGAAAAAAATTGTTTACCTTGCGTAAGACTGTCTGTTATTAAGCTTTAATTTTCTTTTTTTAAAGATTGATACCTGAGCTAACATCTGTTGCCAGTCTTTTTTTTTTTTCCTTCTCCTCAAAGCCCCCCAGTACATAGTTGTACATTGTAGTTGTGGTCCTACTGGTTGTGCTATGTGGGACGCTGCCTCAGCATGGCCTGATGAGCAGTGTCATGTCCGTGCCCAGGATCTGAACCGGTGAAACCCTGGGCCACCGAGGTAGAGTGCGCGAACTTAACCACTTGGCCACGGGGCTGGCCCCTAAATTTTAATTTTCTAATCTGGAAAATGAGGGAGGCTCTTCTCACACTAAAATTTTAGATTTTGATTCTTTTTTTCTGTAAAACAACTGACAAGTGTTTCTAGGAATGTTTTTCACTTTGCAGTGCTCTTCACACGAAACATTTTTTTCCCCTGCAGGGTAGTTGCAGTGGTGCAGAATGGCTGACCTCAGTCTTGCAGATGCATTAACAGACCCACCTCCAGAAATTGAGGAAGAGATAAAACGAGACTTTATTGCCACGCTGGAGGCAGAGGCCTTTGATGATGTTGTGGGAGAAACTGTTGGAAAAACAGACTATATTCCTCTCCTGGATGTTGATGAGAAAACTGGGAATTCGGAGTCAAAGAAGAAACCTTGCTCAGATGCTAGCCAGGTTGAAGGTAAGTAGTTAATCCAAACTGGATATATATGTTTGGGAAGTAGATTAGGGATTATGCTTTGATATGCTTTGTCATAATCTTGGAAACCTTGAGGAAACGGAACAGATTTTTGTTATAGGCTAGTAATTTTTTCTTTATCTATATTTTTTTGATAGACACCAAGGAGGTCAATTACCCTTTATTTAAGTGTGTGTTCATGAAGCTGTATTTTACTTTTTTTTTTTTTAAGATTTTTTTATTTTTCCTTTTTCTCCCAAAGCCCCACGGTACATAGTTGTGTAGTTTTAGTTGTGGGTCCTTCTGGTTGTGGCACGTGGGATGCCACCTCAGCATGGGTTGATGAAGGGTGCCATGTCTGCGCCCAGGATCCGAACTGGCAGAACCCTGGGCCGCCAAAGCAGAGCGTGTGAACTTAACCACTCGGTCATGGGGCCGGCCCCTGTATTTTACTTTTAACCCTAAGATTTCTTCTGTAATGTCCCAACTACTATATAATCTGCCTCATAATTTCCTGAATTAGACTGTCTGCTGTGTCTTTTCTCTGAAAGTAGCTTTGTAAAGTTAGATACATAAATTCTGTGTTTATGTCAAGACTTAATTTAGAATGGAATCAGATGCCTTTTGTTGTCTTTGGGAGTAATCCCAGGTCAGGATTAAAACATGGATTAAACCCTTTAAAAGAGATTTGCTGCTTTTATGCATTGCTAGATCAGATTTGCTAATATGTTTGCAACTATGTTCATGTGGGATATTGGTTTATAGTTTTATTCTGATGCCTTTGTCTAATTTTAGAATTGAGGTCATGCTGACATCATAAAATGAGTTGAGTAGTGTTCCTTCCTATTCTGTTTTCTAGAATGGCTTGTGTAGAAGTGGTGTTTTTCCTTCTTTAATGTTTGATAGAATTTGTTAGTGAAGCCGTCTGGGCTTGGAGTTTTCTTTGTCAGGTTTTTAAGTAGGAATTCAGTTTTTTTAAGAGATATAGAATTATTCAGGTTGTCTATTTCTTCTCAAATGAGCTTTGGTAGTTTGTATCTTTCTAGGAATTGGTCTGTTTCCTCTAATTGTCAAATTAATGGAGATAAAATTGTAATATTACCTTATTCTTTGAATGTATATAGGATCTGTTGTCATGTCCCCTCTTTCGTTCATTATATTGGTAATTTGTGTTCTCTCTTTTTTCTTGCTTAGTCTGGATGGAGGTTTACCAATTATTGATCTTTTTAAAGCTCCAGCTTTTGGCTTCGTAAACTTTTTTCTGTTTTTCGATTTCTGCTCATATCCTTAATATTTCCTTCCTTCTGCTTACTTTGAGTTGATTTGCTCTTTTTCTCGTTTCTTAGGATGGCGGCTTAGATCATTTATTTGAAACATTTTTTCTTTAGTAAAATAAGCACTTTTTAAAAATTGAGATATAATTCACATAACATTTTAGTTTTATGTGTAAAACATAATGATTTGATATTTGTACGTATTGCAAAATGATTACAGTAAGCCTAGTTAACATCTGTCACCACACGTAGTTACAAACCTTTTTCCTTTCTTTTTGACTTTTTTTTTTTTTGAAGAAGAAGAGCTCTGAGCTAACATCTGCTGCCAATCCTTCTCTTTTTGTTGAGGAAGCCTGGCCCTGAGCTAACATCCATGCCCATCTTCCTCTACTTTATATGTGGGACACCTGCCAGAGCATGGCTTGATAAGTGGTGCATAGGTCTGTGCCCGGGAAGCAAACCGGCGAACCCTGGGCTGCCAAAGTGGAGTGCATGAGCCTAACTGCTATGCCAGCAGACCAGCCCCCCAATTTTTTCCTTTTGATGAGAACTTTTAAGATCTACTCTCTTAGCAACTTTCAAATATACAATACAGTATTATTAACTGTAGTGAACATGCTGTACATTATATCCCCAGGACTTATTTATTTTATAACTGGATATTTGTATCTTTTGATCACCTTCACTCATTTCCCCCACACCCTACCTCCTGCCTCTGGCAACCACCTAAAATAAGGTGTTTTTTTTTTTTTTTTAAAGATTGGCACCTGAGCTAACATCTGTTGCCAATCTTTTTTTCCTTTTTTTCCTCCTTCTTCTCCCCAAAGGCCCTCCAGTACATAGTTGTATATTCTGGTTGTGAATGCCTCTGGTTGTGCTCTGTGGGATGCCGCCTCAGCATGGCCTGATGAGCGATGCTAGGTTCACCCCTGGATTCAAACCCGAGAAACCCTGGGCCGCCGGACTTAACCATTCAGCCATGGGCCTGGCCCCTAAAATAAGGTTTTAATGCTATAAATTTCCCTCTAATCATGGTTTTAGATGTGTCCTATAGAGTTTGATAAGTTATGTTTTTTATTTTCATTCAGTTCAAAATATTTTCTAATTTCCTTTGTGAATTCTCTTTGACCCATGGGTTATTTAGAAGTATGTTAATTTCTCATATTTGGGGATTTTCCAGCTTTATCTTTCTGTAATCAATTTTTAGTTTAATTCTATTGTGATCAGAAGACATCCTTTGAAATTTCGATTCATTTCAATTTGTCAGGGTTTGTTTTATGGTCCAGAATATGGCCTGTCCTAGTCAGTGTTCTGTGAGCACTGGAAATAATGTGTATGATGCTGTTTTGTGTAGAGTCTCCCCTTACTAACGTCAGTTAAGTCTAGTGGGTTGATAGTGTTATTTAGGTTTTCTGTATCCTTACTGACTTTATGTCTGCTTGTTCTATTGATTTCTGAGAGAGAGTTCTTGAAGTCTCCTTGTAATTTTATGGATGTGTTTCCTTCTCCCTTCAGTTTTATCAGCTTTTCTCATATATTTTGAAGATCTGTTGTCATTGGCATTTACATCTAGATTGTTACGCCTTCTTGATGAATCGACTCTCTTATCATTATGTAATTGTGCCTCTGTATTCCTGGTAGTATTGTTTGTTCTGAAGTCTAATTTGTCTTATATTAGCATGGCTACCTCAGCTTCCTTTTTTTTTTTTCTTTTTTCTTTCTCCCCAAAGCCTGCCGGTACATAGTTGCATATTTTAGTTGTGGGTCCTTCTAGTTATGGCATGAGGGATGCCGCCTCAGCGTGGCCCAACGAGCAGTGCCATGGCCACGCCCAGGATCTGAACCAGCTAAACCCTGGGCTGCTGAAGCGGAACGTGCAAGTCCAACCACTCGGCCACGTGGCTGGCCCCTCAGCTTCCTTTTGATTAGCGTTTGCATGGTATATCTGTCTTCATCCTTTAACTTTCAATGCATTTCTTTTTTAATATTTAATAAAAGTGGGTTTCTTATAGACAATATGGGCGGGTCTGCTTTTTTATCCAATCTCAAGATCTCTGTCATTTTTTTTTTTTCCTCTTTTTCTCCCCAAAGCCCCCCGGTACATAGTTGTGCATTTTTAGTTGTGGGTCCTTCTAGTTGTGGCATGTGGGACGCTGCCTCAGTGTGGCTTGAAGAGCAGCGCCATGTCCACGCCCACGATTTGAACCGGCGAAACCCTGGGCCGCTGAAGTGGAGCGTGCGAACTGATCCATCTGGCCACAGGGCCGGCCCCAAGATCTCTGTCTTTTAATTGGTGTGTTCAGACTGTTTATATTTAATGTGATTATGATATGGTTGGATTTAAAGCTGTCATTTTGCCAGTTGCTTTCTATTTCTGCCATCTGTTCTTTATTCTATTTTTATTTTTCTGCTTTTGGATTAATTTAATATTTTTTTATGATCTTAGCATTCCTTCATTTCAACATCCAAATAGCCAAATACCTTGAAATAAAACTGATGTCAAACTCTTACTTCTAAAATGCCTGTCATCTTGGGAAACAATTCTCAAAATACTTTTTCAGAGTGTATGTACTAGATATTTTCTTCTTCAGAAACGTTATCTTCATAGTAACTGTTGATTATCAGCTCTATTTCGCTCTGTTTTCTAGCTAGGGAAAACAAAAGACAGAAGCTTACTCTTAGATATGAGTAACAAAGGAATAATACTTCTTTGACACTTGTTCACTCAAAACATTGTCATAGATGTTTGAATAAACATCTGGCATGTTGTTGATCCTTAGACACAAATAATTAGCAAATATGTGGACAAGTCACTCAGTTTTTCTGTACTCTGTGTGCTTAAATACTTCTACTCATGAGATTGAGAGAAAACCTTCTCCCCAACATTCCTGGAGGTTTCTGAGGCTAAGAACTTTTATAGAACATCCTAACGTAAGACAGTGGTTTTCAAAGTGTGGTCCTTGGACCAGCAGTATCAGTATCACTGGGGAGCTTGTTCAAAATGCAGTTCTTAGGGGGGCCGGCCCTGTGGTGTAGTGGTTAAGTTTGGCACATTCCACTTCAGTGGCCCAGGTTTGCAGGTTTGGATCCCAGGCGCAGACTTGCACCACTCGTCACCTATGCTGTGGCAGCAATCCACATACAAAATAGGGGGAGACTGGCACAGATGTTAGCTCAGGGCTGATCTTCCTCAAGCAAAAAGAGGAAGACTGGCAACAGATGTGAGCTCAGGGCGAATCTTCTTCAGCAAAATAAATAAATAATATTCTTAGACCACATGGAATCAGAAACTCTGGGGATGGGGTTCAGCAATCTGTGTTTTAACAAGCCCTTGAAGGTGAATTGGGTGCATATCCAAGATGAGAAACATTGATCCAGCAGAAAGGGCCTAAGCAGGTCCTGGAAAGGATAATAACTAGATACTGCAGAATTTCTTCTTGTTCCACTGACTGGAGCCTTCTATTGTGGAGCATCGCAACCAGCTTAATTGACCACCAGAGGGCGATGGTGGCACAGGCCTGACTTTTGCATAAGATGCCCTGGCATTGAGACCCTGCTGAATCCTCCCCATTTTCCCAAAGCAGGCTCACTATGACATTCTTCCTCACAGCACACACGCCCTCAGCTTCTTGCTACTTCCCTTCTCTGCCAGACCGACTTGCCAGCTCTGGGACTCTGAAATCTCTTGTGGGAGAGGAGAGTAAAAAAATAAATTTGAGGGACCAGCCCCGTGGCTGAGTGGTTAAGTTCATGTGCTCCACTTTGGCAGCCTGGGATTTCACTGATTTGAATCCTTGGCGCGGACATGGCACTGCTCATCAGACCACACTGAGGCAGCATCCCATATGCCACTACTCGAAGGACCCACAACTAAGAATATACAACTATGTACTGGGGGGATTTGGGGAGAAAAAGGAAAAATATGAAATCTTTAAAAAATAAATAAAATAAATAAATTTGAATATACTTATATCTCAGAGCATGTGATTAGTTTAAAAAACTTGTGTTGTAGGGCCAGCCTGGTGGCGCAGTGGTTAAGTGTGCATGTTCTGCTTCGGCGGCCCTGGATTTGCCAGTTCAGATCCTGGGTGCAGACATGGCACTGCTTGGCAAGCCATGCTCTTGTAGGTGTCCCGCAAATAAAGTAGAGGAAGATGGGCACAGATGTTAGCTCAGGGCCAGCCTTCCTCCGCAAAAAGAGGAGGATTGGCAGCAGATGTTAGCTCAGGGCTAATCTTCCTCAAAAAAAAAGAAAAAGAAAAAAAAAACCCCTTGTGTTGTTTATAATGCTATATGTACTTAGCTGAGAAAGCTTTCATTTCATGAAATGGGAGTCCCTCTGGGTTAGTCAGCGAAAGAAGGCAGTATAGCATCTTTTGAATTAGGACTTATCCAGTAATGTGCAGTGCTCCAATGATTAGAGTCCGACAAGTCTTACCTGCAGGGAAGTATGCAAACCTTTTTCATACTCTAAAACCTAATTGTTCTTATGTTGTAATGTTGTTTTTATTCTTCTCTCCTGGGCTTAGATTTTCAGATCATTAGGTGTTATGTGTATGGTAGAATCTCAGTCTCTCTTCCATTCTCTTCTATCCTCCTTGTCTTACTTTTCTTCTGGTAAATTGCTTATTTCTTAGTCTCACAATTATTACCTATTCTGGTAACGTCATTTAAGCTTTTTATGTAAGGCAAAAGTAAATTTTTTTAAAAGATTTTATTTTTTTCCTTTTTCTCCCCAAAGCCCCCCAGTACATAGTTGTATATTCTTCGTTGTGGGTCCTTCTAGTTGTGGCATGTGGGACGCTGCCTCAGCGTGGTTTGATGAGCAGTGCCATGTCCGCGCCCAGGATTCAAACCAAAGAAACACTGGGCCGCCTGCAGCGGAGCTCACGAACTTAACCACTTGGCCACTGGGTCAGCCCCAGCAAGAGTAAATTAATGTCAGTGTTCTTAACAAGGTTACTTTGTAGTTTAGTGATCAATTTATAGTTATCTATAATTGGTTTATAGATTAATCAATCTATAGTTGATCAATCTACAGTTAATAGCAATAAGAATAATAACAGTTGTTAACATTTACTTAACACAGTACAGTTGACACAGTACTGCCTCCAATATTGCATTTAGTCCTCATGGTAACCATGGAAGGTAGATATTTTCCCATTTTCTAGGTGAGGCTATTAAGGCTTAGAAAGCACAAGGGAGTTGCATTTGATCACTTAGTTAATAGTGATAAAATCACAGCATGAACCCAGATCTTCTGATTTTAAACCCCATGTTCTTTCTATGAAACCATACCATCTTCATGAATGCATACTTTCTTTTTGATTTAATATCTCCTAGATAGTATTTTTCATAATTAAATATTCACTTATGTAACTCAAAAGTCAGAAATATTAGACATATAAATATTATGTTCAGGAATATGAATGAGTCATTTGCATAAAGAACATGAACTTGAGGGCTCTGCTGCTAATTCATATGAATTTGTAAAGTCTTCGCTTTCCTAGACAACTGTTTTCACATTTTCCCTTCTCTGATCAGACCTCTAGCACTTGCTCTCCTGTTCATATTCTCAGTTGATGTCCTTTAGAACAGAGAATCAATAGACTCAATCAGAAGAGAACTTCTCCATAGTCCCCCCACACATCTCCTTCTAACCTGCCTTGTCTATGCCCTTTACTCTGCTACTGTTTTTTTGTTAGTATGTATATTTTTACATCTTTATTTAGATATACAATAAAGTGCACATATTTAAAATATGCATCTTGGTAAGTTATGACTTATGTGTATACTATGAAACATCACCACAGTGTAGATAATGAAAAATCCATCATACCTCCATAAACATTTATTAAAGGCAGGAAAAGTTGAAGTAATTAATTGATAAGTGAAATAGATGTCCATATTAAGAATCATTTTCCTCACCATCTTGCTCTTTGTGTATTTTAGGTTTCTGCTAGCCAGAACAAAATAAACAGTCCTATAAAATTTTCAGATGACCTGCTTTTCTGCAAGGTTTGCTAACATTTAAAAAGTACACAATTTAAACAAACTCCTTCTATTGAAGGAAAAATAAAATTTTATTTTAATGTATCTTCTTAAAATTATTTTATTGGCTTATAACATTGTGTAATTTCAGGTGTACATTATTATTTATCAGTTTCTGTGTAGACTGCATCATATGCACCACCAATAGTGTAGTTTTTATCCGTCACCATACATTTGTGCCCCTTTACCCCTGTCGCCCTCCCCCCTGCTCTGCTGTTACTCTTGTTGTAGGTGAACTGCTCATTCTCTCACTCAAGGGCACTACCATAGCAATTGTTTTTTCTGTCTCCTGCATCATCAGTTCCTCTCTTTCAGCTAGGTCATTCATCAGCATCAAACATACCCTCATTTTTTTCCTTCACTTAAAAAACATCCTGTTTCAACCCCATGGCCGTCTCATCTACTTTTTTTTATTCTGCTCCTTCTTTGAAAAAGATGTATCTACTACCTTTCTCCAATTCCTTTCCTCTCATTCTCTCTTGAGCCCAGTCCTATCGGACTTTAAGCCATGCCATGCCACCCAAACTGCTCCTTTTACAGTACAAGACCTTTACATTGCCAAGGATGCATCCAGGATGACTCTAAGGGTTTTGGCCTGAGCAACTGAAAGGGAAGGAATTGCCATCATCTGAGATTGGGAAGGCTGTAAAAGGAGTAGATTTTGAAGGGAAGATAAGAAATTCAGCTTGGGATATGTTGAGTGTGAGTTATCTGTTAGTGGAGAAGATAGCCAAGTGGAGAAGAGCAGTAGGCAGCTAGATGAAAGAGTCTGGAGTTCAAAGGAGAGTTCTGGGTGGGAGATACGAATCTGGAGGTTGATGATATTTAAAGCTTTGGCTAAAGATGATCTTCTGCAATTCTTTAAGATTGAATATAGATGTAACCTTCCAAAAACATTCTCTGACTTTCATCCCGACTCCCTTCTGCCCCCTCACCACAAGCCTCTCTGTTTTCATCTTCCCCTTGGTAAGTGCCTTTCTTCCCTGGGCCTTCCTTTCTCATAGCACTTGTAAGGTCATAATGAAACTGTTTGTTGTCTCACACTTAAGCTACTATAGAGTAGGAATAATATTTTGTTTCTTTTTATATTCCATGCAGAATGACACATTTAGCAAAAGCAGAGAGATATAGAATAGGTCAAAGTGTACCAGCAACCTCAGGTTGCTCAGTGGTAAGAAACAAAAGGTTAAAGTGACAAGTGACAAGAGAGAACCATGGAGAAGCACACTGAGTGAGATCATGCAGTCTCTCTATGGGGAACTCTGAGGGGACTGAGAAACATGGTCAGATCTACATTAAAGAGAGATCACTGCTCTTAGTCTGTGGCAGATGTACAATCTTTTGCTTGTTAAACTGAATTGAAATAGTTTTGTTTGCTGTTAAACTGAACTGAAATCATTTTGTTCAGGCTTAGGTTATGTTAATGTGCAGACTAACAAGCAATTATGTCTACAAACCAAAGTGGTAGGTATTTATTTAGGCAGGCGTAAATATCCAAGCCTTAACACCCTGTTAATTGTCTTGTTATATTTGGGGAAGTTTGTATCTATGCATAAAAAAGTCATATGAGGGGCCGCCTGGTGGCGTAGTGGTTAAGTTTGCGTGCTCTGCTTCGGCGGCCCTGGGTTTGCAAGTTTGGATTCTTGGCGCGGACCTGTACACTGCTCATCAAGCCATGCTGTGGCAGCTTCCTGTATACAAAATAAGGAAAGATTGGCAGAGATGTTAGCTCAGGGACAATCTTTCTCACACACACACACAAAAATAGTCTCATGACATTTTTGCAAAGATTGTTTTCTGACTTTGATTTGAAAATATACTCTTGGGGCCGGCTCCGTGGCACTCCGCTGTGGCGGCCCAGGGTTTGGATCCTGGGCGCGGACATGGCACTGCTCGTCAGGCCACGTTGAGGTGGCATCCCACATCCCACAACTAGAAGGACCTGCAACTAAGATATACAACTATGTACAGGGGGCGTTTGGGGAGATAAAGCAGGAAAAAAAAAAAAAAGAAAATATACTCTTAACTAAGTTTCTTTTTGGAAAAGAAGAGAAAAATAGTTCTAACAGTGGTAGTTCATAATAATGATACCCTAGTGTAAAAGAAAAGCAGTCACCCCTTGAGAAGAGGTCAATTTGTTAGGTTCTTTTTGTAGCTGAGAAATTCTGAGAGCTGAATAGGGCACAGATAAAGAAAGAAACAACATTCTACCCATAAACCATCATCCTAACCCAGCTATCTTCTGTGTCCTTTTTTGTTTTTTCAAACCCTTTTCCCTCAGATAGGAAAGTTCTGTTGTTCTTAGGCACAGGCTCCAAGTGAGTTGGGAGGAACGTTTGTTTCTTACAGTCAAATTGCTTACTCTGGAAATGGTGCAGACATCTTTGTTTATGATCTCTCAGTGAAACCACAGCAGTATTCCTCCCTCCCTCGTGTAGATTGCATCTCTGGTAGTGAAAACAAGGAAATAGCACATGACTCAGGGTCTCCTGGTATTGATCTTGTTTGAAATCTTCTGTTAGTAGCTTTATACCCCTGACTATAAAAACAAAACTTCCCTGTTTGTGAAGAAAATTAGAAAATTAAAGTGTTTTAAAAGTACAACCTCCGGGGCCGGCCTGTTGGCGCAGCGGTTAAGTTCACACGTTCTGCTTCTCGGTGGCCTGGGGTTTGCCGGTTCAGATCCTGGGTGTGGACAGGGCACCACTTGGCACGCCATGCTGTGGTAGGCGTCCCACATATAAAGTAGAGGAAGATGGGCACAGATGTTAGTTCAGGGCCAGACTTCCTCAGCAAAAAGAGGAGGACTGGCAGTAGTTAGCTCAGGGCTTATCTTCCTCAAAAAAAAAAAAAAAAGTACAAACTCTGATACTTTGCTTTGTTTTTAGAAATTTTAGGTTAATTTTGGAGTTCTTTCGTTTGCACTCTCCCTCCTTATGTCCCATCTGCCATTCCACATACACATTGGCAATCACATTTATTCCAATCATTCATTCATTCTATAAGCAAATATTTATCGAGACCACTATGTTATTAAGGAAAAAAAAATGAACCCAAACAGTTCTATAGAGAAGATAGTCAAATGCCAGAAGAAAAGAGCAAATAAAGAGTTGTGAGATTTGAGAGGAGTGAGATGCTTATCTGATTTCAACACTAGGTGGAGAACAAGAATCTTGTCTTTGGGAAGAAGGAATGGAGATCCAAAGCACAGGTGTAGAGATGAGAGCTTCAGTGCAGATGCTTTAGGTTTCTGTATGTGGTGGTAGAGAGTGGAGGAAGTCTCTTCTGACGGGAGTTCATATTTTCTTTGAAAGAGGCGAGGTCATATGCTGAGAAATGGGGGTGGAAGGGGTTGGAGGTTTGAGGAGAACAGGGGTGGTTTAGAATAGACATTGCAGAATGTGGAAGAATGAGTTGACAAGAAACATTTAGGCCAAGTAAAGGTTGGTAATGATGAATTTATAGTGGTATATCAATCTGCCTTTGTTTTAGAAACAGCCAGCCAGTTTTTCTTAATAGGGGAAACTGGGTATAGGTACATAGGACTCTCTGTACTATCATCACAATTTTTCTGTAAATTTAAAACTATTCTAAAATGAAAATTTTATTTAAAAATTTAAAATTCAGATAAGTGAAAATCTCCCTTGACTCTCACTTAATCCTATTTATTTCTCAAGAGGAGTGCTTTAAGATTATGTACTATGTATTTACATACATAAATTCAGAAATTTATGACCTTTAGTTTTAAACAAATAGGGTCAAATCATATGCATTGTTTTTTTATAACTTATTCTTTTTACTTTATGTCTTGGAAAATTTTCTATCAGTATGTGTAAATTATTCTTTGTAACTTCGGCATTGGTCTAAAGTGACAGTCTTGAAACTTTAGTCACATACCTATATGAGAATTCTGAAAATTTTTGTCCCCTTTGTACATTTTTAAGTTGGCATCTAAGTTTTTTTAGCAAAGGCTTAAATAGCTGAAAAGCCTGTAATTTTCAGAATGTTTTACTTTTGCTCCATAAAAATGAGTTAATATCACTCTTTTAAAACAGATCCAAATGCTTTTAAATATATAGCATTTTTATTCCCATCATCTATTTTAAAAATGCATGAACAAGCTGTTCTTTATCATTGGAAATGTAAATCCTCCTTTGGATTCCTTGAACTCTTACTTGTATTCTATGTCTCTCATAGACTTTTGTCCTAATGTAATATATTTTTATACTTGAAAGGTTTTTTCTTGATTGTTTTCATGTTTCTATAACAAAATATGTATGTAAATTTTAACTTAAAAAGTTTCTGTAACCCTAAGACTCTTAAGTATTAACTTGGTTCAGAAGAACTTTATTACCACAGTTACTAGTAGTACATAGTTGATCACATATATTACAATTTTTGATAAATTATTACTAACCATAAAAGTTGAATTTGATTGAAAGTTTTTTTTAATGTGGTAATAGAGTGTTATTTTTTTTTCACTTATTTTATTGAGGTCATAGTAGTTTACAACATTGTGTAATTTCAGGTGTACATTATTATTTATCAGTTTCTGTCTGGACTACATCATGCTCACCACTAATAGTCTAATTTTTATGTGTCACCATACGTATGTGCCCTTTTACCCCTTTCACCCATCCTCTAACCCCCTTCCCCTGTGGTAACCACTAATCTGTTCTCTTTGTCCATGTGTTAGTTTATCTTCCACAAATGAGTGAAATCATGCAATGTTTGTCTTTCTCTGTCTGGCTTATTTTGCTTAACCTTATACCCTCAATGTCCATCTATGTTGTTCTAAATGGGACGATTTTGTCTTTTTTTATGGCTGAGTAGTATTCCATTGGGTGTATATACTACATCTTCTTTATCCAGTCATCAGTAGGTGGGCATTTGGGTTGCTTCCACGTTTTGGCTGTTGTGAATAATGCTGCAGGGAACATAGGGGTGCATAAATCTCTTTGAATTGTTGATTTCAAGTTCTTTGGATAAATACCCAGTAGTGGGATAGCTGGATTGTATGCTATTTCTATTTTTAATTTTTTGAGAAATCTCCATACTGTTTTCCCTAGTGGCTGCACCAGTTTGCATTCCTACCAGCAGTGTATGAGGGTTCTGTTTCCTCCATATCTTCTCCAACATTTGTTATTTTTTGTCTTGTTAATTATAGCCATTCAGACAGGTGTAAGGTAATATCTCTTTGTAGTTTTTGTTTGTATTTCCCCAGTAATTAATGATGTTGAATATCTTTTCATGTGCCTGTTGGCCATCTGTATATCTGTATTTGAAAAAATGCCTGTTCATATCCGCTGCCCATTTTTGGATGGGTTGTTTGTTTTTTGTTGTTGAGTTATATGAGTTCTTTATATATTTGAAAATTAACCTCTTGTCAGATATATGATTTGCAGATGTTTTCTCAATATTGAGAAATATTTGTGGGTTGTCTTTTCATTTTGTTCGTCATTTCCTTTGCCTTTCCTTGGTCTGATGTAGTCCCATTTATTTTTTCTTTTGTTTCCCTTGCCTGAGTAGACATGGTGTTTGAAAAGATACTGCTAAGGCCAGTGTCAAAGATTGTACTGCTTATATTTTCTTCTAGGAGTTTTATGGTTTCAGGTGTTACATTCAAGTCTTTAATCCATTGTGAGTTAATTTTTGTATATGGTGTAAGATAATAGTCTACTTTGATTCATTTGCATGTGGCTGTCCAGTTTTCCCAACAACATTTATTGGAGAGACTTTCCTTTCTCCATTGTATGTTCTCGGCTCCTTTGTTGAAGATTCACCATCCATAGATGTGTAGTTTTGTTTTTGGGCTTTCAATTCTGTTCTCTTGATCTGTGTGTCTTTTTTTATGCCAGTACCATGCTGTTTGATTACTGTAGTTTTGTAGTATATTTTGAAGTTAGGGATTGTGATTTCTTTTTTCTCAGAATTGCTTTGGCTATTCGGAGTCTTTTGTTGTTCCGTATAAATTTTGGGATTCTCTGCTATATTTCCATGTAGAGTGTCATTGGGATTCTGATTGGGATTGCATTGAATTTGTAGATTACTTTAGATAGTATGGACAGTTTAACTATGTTTGTTCTTCCAATCCATGAGCAGAAGATGTCTTTCCATTTCTTTATGTCATCTTCGATTTCTTTCAATAATGTGTTATAGCTTTCAGTGTATAGATCTTTCACCTCCTTGGTTAAATTTATTCCTAGATATTTTATTCTTTTTTTGCCATTATAAATGGGATTGTATTCTTGGCTTCTCTTTCTGCTAGTTCATTGTTAGTGTATAGTAATGCAACTGATTTTTAAAGTTGATTTTGTACCCTGCCATTTTGATGTAGTTGTTGATTATTTCTAATAGTTTTTTGGTGGATTCTTTAGGGTTTTCTATGTATAGAATCATGTTGTCCACATATGAGAGTTTCACTTCTTCCTGTCCAGTTTGGATACCTCTTACTTCTTTTTCTTGCCCTATCTCTCTGGCCAGAACCTCCAGTACTATGTTGAATAGGAATGGTGAGAATGAGCACCCTTGTCTTGTTCTTGTTCTCAGGGGAATGGCTTTTAGTTTTTCACCATTAAATATGATGTTGGCTGTGGGTTTGTCATATATGACCTTTATTATGTTGGGATACTTTCCTTCTATACCCATTTTATTGCAAGTTTTTATCATAAATGGATGTTGGATCTTGTCAAATGCTTTCTCAGCATCTGTTGAGATCGCGTGATTTTTATTCCTCGTTTTGTTAATGTGATGTGTCACATTGATTTGCGGCTGTCAAAGATCTGTTATTTGTCTTGATTAGATCATGAATTTGTGGGTAAATGTTTTTTTGGTAGGATGAAACAGGATTTATCAATTTTTATTCTATTGTTTTTATAGACATAATGACCCAAAACCTTATACACGTAGGTAAATATGTGGGAATAGAAGCTTTATTATGGCAATGTCATCAATTCTTTGAGTAATATGCCAAGAATTCTATAGTTCATTATTACTAAAAATCATTTTCAATGTTCTGTCAGGTGACAACTTCATTATGACTTTTTTTAAATTGTGATGAAAGGAAAGAATTAGAAACTGTCTAACCTGGGAAAGGATTTGTTATTGAATCATTAGATAATTCACTTTGTTTAGGGGCTTGCTCTTGTTTCATGGATGTGTGATATTTTCTTTTATCTTTCTGAGGGAAATGATATATCCCTTTTTAAAAGTCTCCTATTTGCTATATCAACATTGTTTCCCTGGGTGATGCTTACTCTCTTTGAATGTGGTGCCTGTATCTTTTGGTAGTAGTTTTCTTCAGCTATTTGGCAATACTGTCTATTTGAGATTCCCTATGATGCATGACTGTTTTCTACCACCTGCCTGTGGCAGAAATGCAGCAGTGCTGCCAGGTGGAATGTGGGGCTCCCTGCTCCTCTGGGTATCACTGGGCACCCAATGAGTTGGCTTCCTCTTGTGTCAGAGCGTTCATTCTCTGCTCCCATCTGGTAGTTGGCACAAAACTGACTGTTGTGGGGCAGGGGAAGGAAAGTGTGGAGGAAGTCGGGCCTGGCCTGGCAGCTTTTAACGGAGTCCCATCATCTCTGCTGTCTCTAAGCTTACAGTACCCTTGGAGTTCTGCTTTCCTGTGCTGCCTTTGGACTGTGATTTCTCCTTCAGTGTGGTCATATTTGCTTTCACTTTCTTGGATATTTCTTGTAATTTCTGGTCCACTGAGGATAGAATAAGCAGTCTTTTCTGCTGTTTTTTAAGTCTTTGTGATAGTATAGTGAGGCTGACCTATATGCTTCAGTCGGCTGTCTTTATCCACTCTTTAAATTCTTTAAAGTACTCAATTAAAACAAGACTATATATCTGTGAAAGTCTTTGTTTTTATCTCTGTCTCTGCTTCCCCACACTCCATTCTTGAGCAGTTACCTGTGGTGTTTGATCTATATTCTTTCATATTTTTTCTGATTATTTGTGTGTGTGTTGTTTTTTATAATGCTATTAAGCCATATTTGCTTTTAATTTTTCTTAAGGTTTCTTGACATCTTCCCCTATCAATACATGAAGAGCTACCTATTTCTTTTAACAGTTGCATATTATTTCACAGGTTAGTGAATCTGTTGGTGGGCATTTGTTACTTTTAAAAAATGCCATAGTAAACATCCTTTTTACATTCATTTTTGTGTGCTTTTCTGTCTTTCTTTGAACTACATACCTAAAATGGTTTGTTGAGTTAAGCAGGTATTTGAAATTTGATAGAGTGCCAAATTGTCTCATAAAAACGTCATTCCAATTTAGATTCCCCCAGTGGTGTATCAGATTACCTATTTTCCTACACTTTTGCCAAAACTGGCTATTATCAAAATTTAAAAAGATTTATCACTCTCATGGTCATAAGATGGTATCATTTTTTGTAATTTGCATTTTATTTTATTTATTTGCAATCTGCATTTTAAGATGAGGCAGATTTTTTAAAATATGCATTCTTTCTTGAGCAAGGAAGAATAAATTTTATAAACTTATGTGTGAGGGTAAAAGGGAATTTATTTGTATCAAATATGTTGTATCCCATATTTGGCAGCCCTCTGGATAAGTAAAACATAATATGTGAAGCCCTGCCATGGTGTATGGTGCATAGTGGGTATGTAATGAAAGTCTGTTGTCTTTCACTCCTTTATTTCTCTCTTCTTCCAGTTAATTGATATTTTCTTTTTGGTCTGCCTTGTTCTTTTAGGTTATCCTCTTTAGCTGTTCCTCTGTTATCTGAGATAACAGAATGAATGATCTTTTCGATGAGTTTGTGTGAAAGATTTCTGCCTTGTATTTGTGAGAGCCAGGAGGTTGGACAGTGTAGTTTCTTGTCTTCCAGAGTAAAATCTTACATTTTATATTTTTGTGGCATACATTCTAGATTTTCACTTGTCTTATGAAAAATATCTCTGTGAGGTTCTTGAGAGTGATTTGTAGGACACTCTTAGGTTGGCAGGCTGACTGCAGAGCTGGACAGTTTGCTGAAATGTTAGATATAGTCAGAGCCTTTCAGAAAATGTTGTACATCCTCAAATTGATCAACATAGTCAATGCAGTTGCAGTCAAGAGTCCATCTGGATTTTTGTGTAAATCAATGATTCTAAAATTTATAAGGAGCTAGAATAGTAAGAACAATTTTGGAATGGACCCAATTTGGAGGACTTACATGACGCTCATTTCAAGACTATGGAAATTCGGTAATCTGGACAGTGTGTTATTGGCAAAACGGGTAGATTTATAGGTCAGTGGAACAGAAGAGAGCCCTGAAATAGATTCACATGTAATATGGTCAGTTGATTTTCAACAAAAGTGCAAAGGCAATTCAATGGAATAAGGATAGTCTTCTCAACAAATGATACAGGAACAGTTAGATGTCCATATGCAAAAATATGAACCTAGATCCATGTTTTACACCATATACAAAATTTAACTCCAAATGTATCATAGGCCTCAACGCGAAACCTAAATTTGAAAACTATAAAACTTCTAGAGGAAAACGTAGGAGAAAATCCTGTGACCTTGGGTTAGGCAAAGATTTCTTAGATACCTCACCGAAAGCATGAAAGAAGAAATGATCAAAGTTTAAAACTTTTGCTTTTCAAAAGACCCAGTTAAAAAAATGAAAGTACAAGTTATAGACTGAGAGAAAATATTTGCAAAACCCATCTGATAAAGAGTTGGTATTCAAAGTATATAAAGAATTATCAAAACTCAATAATGAGAAAATAAGCAACCCAATTAAAAAATAGTAAAAAAAATTTGACTATTCAGTTCACCAAAGAAAATAAAGGGATGGCAAATAAACACATGAAAAGATGCTCAACATCCTTAGTTATTAAGGAATGAGACACAACTATACTCTATTAGAATAGCATAAAATTTTTTTAAAAAGGTCATCTGTTCCCAGAAGTGTTGCTGGTGATCTCCATGTAATCCTCAAGTGTGGGAGCAATGATGGTGCCCTGGACTTTTTATGTGGAGGTTGTTTTAAATGGCCCTGTGTCCTTGGAGCATTTGATTTGAATAAGATACCGTACTTGTGGTGCTTCATGATGGTTTTATTGAATATAATGGTAATCTTTGACAATTTACAGGACAGAAAAGAGTTTGGCTTGCTGTTAGGAAGGCCTCTCCTATAGTTGTGGTGCTTAACAGAGCTTGGGCACCGTAGAAATTAATGACGTTAGTTCTGTTCTATGTTTCTGGGTTTCCTTTTATTGGATCTTTAAATTCTCGACAGATTTTTATCTGTTTTAAGCTAATGCTGTAAAGAGTGACAAAAATTTTACTAAGTTAGACAGTAGTTAGGTCTGTTTTTCATTTTTCTATGTGTCAAAATGAGTAATTATTCTTTGTGGTTGTTGCAGGTACTCCATCTTCTAAACCAGCAGTGCTAGCCAATGGTGATCACGGAATAGAAGGGAATGATACTATAGGTAAGTGGTTCCCAGGATTCCCCAAAAGTGTGGGTGAAGCAGTCACAGCAAACACCTTGATAAGCTCCTTTGAAGAGGATTGTTAGTAGAAGCATATGGATTATTTCTAAGGATATTGGTTGTTCTTGTTGGATGTACTATTTAAACTCGGGGCATCTGCCTCATAACGTCTCCAACAGTGGAAATAGAAGAATGAATTTCCTTTGATGTTCTTTGAATATTTGTTGTAGTTGTACCACACAAGAGCTAGATCAAGCTAAAAAATATGCTTATAGATGCAGAATAATCATCATCAAAATATGATGTATTGGAGGGCTTTGTCTACTACAATTCTTTAGGTAGGTCTTATCTCAGAATGCACACTTTACCTAGTTTATTTTCCATGGCTTAATGTTAGGAAGCCTGTGAGCTACAAGTTAAAAGTTCTTCCCTTTCTCTTTTGCCCTCAGTCTGTTTTTCCTTTATTTGTTCCTTAACTGTTACTCTTGAAATCTGTCTCTAACTTGAACTTAGTCCATTACTAGGGCTTTGATAGTCTATCAACGAGCACTGAGTTCCACCTCATGGCTGGCACCAACCCCCTGTCCCCAGTGAGCAGTTCTGTGGTGAGCAAAATTCTCAAAGCAGTAGCAGGGTCCACAGGGATGTACTTTGTAAATCTTTTCTTAGGTAACTGATATGAGAATCATACTGAATTTTTATAAATAACTGCACTTAATTTGCAGTTGTTGTCAGGCTGACACTGTTGACCCAAATGAATAGATGATCAAGCACATTGTTCTCTGCAGCCAAGTGTGATTTTAACTGGGGCATAGCATTTGGTTCATATCGCCGCAGTGGAAGCAAGCATTCGACACGTACAGTGGCTCTATTCTCTCCTTGTATGCAAACCTCAGCTTTGAGAAGCCTTTCCTTGAGCCACCATAGGATTTCTTGTTTCTAAGGCTTTCAAAAAGCCTTCTGTTAGTAATAGCAAATTACTCCAGGATTTATTCTTTCTTCTATGACCTTTGTACCTCAGATTTATTGATGACTAGGTTCAGTTTGTTACGAATGTTAGTTTTACTCAGTGGCGTCAACATCCTTATTAACAACTTATAAATTAGGAACTCTTTGCTTTAAAAGCTAGAAACAACCGGAAGTGCCACCTTATCTTCCACTTTTATGAACTGAAATTTTTTTGATAATCGTTTGTGGTAGTGACTGTTTCTGTGCGTGCTTTGAAAGCAAAGTTGTCTGTGTAATTTGGTTTTAAGAAAACATTTATAGAAATATCCCCATGATTAAAGGAGAAGAAGATTGAACATGAACTTTAAAAAATGAGTAAATTCGACTTTCTTTCACCAGGAGGCAGTGCCAGGGGAAGGAAGGGCTTGGAGGGGATTAATTTGATTAGCCAGTTGAAAAGAGTGGATGACCACATTTTCATCCAGGAAGGTTTCTTCTCCAGCAGGATGTCAAGTATGACCAGAAGAGACTCAAACTTTATGTAGCAGTTGCTTCCCACTGCCATATCTTAATAGTGCAGGAAAAAAGAAAGGGAAAAATCTGCACCTTGGCTCTTACTGTTTCAAGATTCTAGTTTCCTGGTGGCAAAAAAGAGTCCAGCTGTTGATATACTGCCCAGTGACGACATGAGAGCAGATCTTGCTGCTCTTGGACACGTCTTTATCCTTGGGTAGAATATAGTTTGCACACTTAGGAAGATGTTTGCACTCTGAATTTGACTTCCTGACTATAATAAAGCAGATGCTTTACTGAAAATGTGCATGTTTCCTTGGGAGTGGAAGGTAGTAGGGAGGGGGCAAAGAGTGCATGTTTTTGGAGCATGCTGTGACTTCACGTTTGGCTATCACTAACTGGAGTATGTAGCTCAGTGCCATTTTGAAAATTCTCATTTTTCTTTCCTTCAGAATGTTATCTATAGTCCTAAGAACAGAGCAGCTCCACTGATAGCGTATAAAGAGTTTATGAGCATCTTGCTATGTTGAATTTGTGCTAATTACTAATGACCTGTGCTTTCCCGCCCTTTCCCCCCCTTCCTACTTCTTCCTCCCTTTCTATTTTTCTCCTCCTAGAAGCCTAGCGTGTCTCTCAACACTGGGGCTGCGGCAACACCAGACCAGTGATCTTTCCTAAGCACCGTTACACTTCTAAAACCTTCAGCATTTTGCAGAGCTTTGCTTTTCCTTCCTGGACACCATATAGAAGAAGCTGAGTGTAGTTCTTCGGGGCCTATTTCTGCTGATGTCTGAGCAAACCACCTGCTTCCTCTTGGGCTCTGCAGGGCTTGATGGAATCTCCTTTCCCTTTGTGAGCACAAAGTAAAGATGAATTCTTTTTAACTTTAATATTTTATGAAGATCATCTAATGTCTTTTATTTCTTATTTTTTAAAACTCATTTTATCATTTAATTCAATCTCACATTTTTCTTTCCTTTAAACATTTTTAGTTGGCCTTTTTTCATTTGATTTTCAGATTTTCAACATGAATCAGGACGTTGTAACACCAAATGAGAATGTGTGCTTTCATAAAGGGATTGAGTCCACCAGTACTGCAGGGCACCTCCTTTTCCTCTCCCTCCCCTTTCCTCCTCTGAGCTTGCTTTTAGGGAAGGGTAATTTTTCATGCTACCTGTGTTTCTCTCCACCTTACTAAAATCTGAATAATGATAGCTATTTTAGTTTAAAGTTTTCTAATTAAGCATAGCTCTGATTAAACTTTGAAAAGTATTTCCTCAAATTAAATCATTCCTTGTTATTTGCAAGTTGGGCTGAAACTTTCTGTTATGAAATTATGATCTATTTGTCTACGCTTATTTTCTCCTGAAAATTTGACCTTATTATTGTGTATGGAATTTTATAACCAAAATTACTTTCTTAACATAATCATGAATTACGAAAATAAGAATCTAGATGTTAAAGAAAATGGAATCCTTTATTGTTAGAATGCCTGAGACGTTGATACAGATAGAAAGTAACTTTTTATGTAACAACATGAGAATGAAAGTAAATTGCAACACATTGAAGAACCACAACCAACGTATCAGATTTATAATGAAATGGTTATCTGATTGAACTAAAACTCTGTTCAGGATTAATATCTAGTATTCCTTTGATCTCTGGAGATGCCTTTCTGCAGTCTGCCAGTGGGATTGGTGGATCACACATGACGACCCATGTGTCACGTCCTTTACCATGGACATTTGCGTTTATACCCAGACATTCCGAGGATTGTCTCAATGGAACTGTCTTATTCTCGTTCCTCATTTTTCCAAACTAATAGCTAAAACATCTACAACCATTTGGGATAAGTACCATGGAACTTTTGAAATGATAAGCTTTAATTGGACTTTTAGAAATAAAATATAAACCATGGACTACTTTGTGAAATCTTAGAGGAGTTCTGGTTTAAGATCTGAAATGTGAAATATTCTTTTTAATTTTTTATCCTCTTACTGATTATGCAGGTTTTTATAATTGGCAAGTTACTAATTATTTCAGATTAAATTAAATAAATGGCACTATGTTCTGAGGAAGATTTTGAGATGTACGTTGTTTTAGATCTTCTGATACAAAACTACTTTTGAGATGGAAAAATCAGAATATTATGAAAGTTTGAAATGAGTCCCTGCAATGACTTCTGGAATTTAGGAAGCATTTCCCTCTTCTGGTCACAAGGATCTGGTCATAAGGGGGTGTTTCTCTGCCAAGAATTCCTTCTATGGATTCTGGAGAGAAGACCCATAAAGGAGACACATTTTAGAGGGAAGAGCTTATGTTTACCTTCTAAGCAATTGATAAAATATGAAAACTTACCATAGGAGAGCACACCATCACGTAAAACAGAGCTCTTTCCCTTTGGTGTGCAGTCATTTAATGCTTTTTGGTTTTCTGTGGGTTTTTTTCTCTTCTCTTCTCTTTCTTTCTTTTTTTTTTTTTTTTTTTTTTTTTTTGCCAGGGAATTTTTCAAAACTGGTAGTGCTAACTTTTAAAAATCATGTTTGACGTTTTTCTCTCACTTCTAACCAGTCTCTGCAGCTTGTCTAAGTGACAGGTGGGCAGAGAAGCTTGGGTGTGATTCTGCTATGGCAGAGGTCAAAGGCAAACACTCACACTTCATTATTGACGTTGATTTGTTCCACTTTTATTTACATTTTGTTATATTTTTGTTTGAAATTTGTTTTTTCTAAGTACATTTTCTTTTTGATTTTATGGAATTGAAATTTTCTACTAGCAGCCAGCTGAAATTTGGTATATATTGTTAGCTCTCTCTGTTTCACTTGGATATTTCATTTTGAAAGAAATAAATTTCTCATACAGTTTCATATGAAGTAGGCACTCCTGTAATGAAATGCTGTGTTGCCATGATGGTCACACCTGAGTAGCCCAGTATCTCACTTGGGAGGTGACCAGACTGGTCAGGGTTGCTCTGTTGAAATGTTATGTTTCTTATGTGTAATCTCTCTTTCTGTCTCTTTTTTTTCTTTTCTTTCTTGGCCCAATGTTGAAGAAGAATTTTATTTTTAAATAATATTTTTATAACTTGGTTCGTGCACCTAAGTTTATATTTTTTGTGACTTTAGACTTCAACAGTTTGTATATTGGGACATTTTAATGTGATCATTGTACTAAATAAATTTAATAAACATCTTTAACACCTTACGGACTGGATTTTGGTTGGGGTCTTAATTATTGAAGTATAAGGTGACTAAGACATGAGATTTGTAAATAAAGACTCTTGAGGCATGAGTTCTCAGTCTAACAAAGCTTCTAATCCCACTCATAGTCATTCTGTACTTGTATGGGCTTTTTACCTTTTGCCAGGCACTTTCACTTACATTGTCATTTTTTATTCTCAGAGTAACTCCCTTTTATCCAGAATCTGTAAGAGTTAAGAAATCCCAGTGACTATTTGATATTTTATAGCATCTGGTGAGTAAGACAGTTGGCAGAGTGGCAATATGCTGTTATTCCAAAAGACAGTTTCATGGCATGGCAATTATTGTTAGATACCTTCTAATACTGCATATATGCTTAGTTTAATCCAGTTAAAATTCATGTTCACAGTCTTCTTAAAATGCCTTCTGAATTTTCAGATAACACTGTTACATTCAATAACATTTTAATTTTGTAACTTTATTATTTTTTTAATACTCTAGTATGCTGTATCTGGGAAGCATTCAACAGAATGCCCAGTTGCCTAGCCATTCTGAGGAGTGTTTCTTTACAATAGATAGATGTGCAAATGCAATATGTTGGCTGAGTTAAGATATTGAAAACATTCTATGCCTAAGGTAATTTGCACAGCATACAGGACTTTTTTTTAGCTTGGTAGACATGTCTTCTATTAAGAAAGCTCAATTTAATGTTCTTAGGTTTCCTTTTATTAAGAGAGCTTAATAATCTCTTCTCAGGTATAAAGCACAATAATTTAAATAATAGTTCACAATCCTTACTAACTTTCTTGTAAGTACCCTAAGATTAAAGCTTTTGGTGTTGGGGACAATTCTTGGATCTCATTAGTATATTCATTTTGATGAAAGTGAGATGAAACCTGGCTATGTTGAATTCTTCCCCCTTGTTGACCTGATAATATGGTAGAGCTGGGAGGCTAGAGAGGGTTCCGGACAAAGACACAGGATTGGTGGGGCAGGCACAGTGTCAGTTTCATTTCTAAGTCGTGTAAAAGTGGATTATCTTTGATTTTATATTAATGCTGTTTCCATTACAGTGAAGACTTAACAAGACTTAACCACAAATTATTTGTGGACTAAACCTTTGTGCTACCTTGGAGGCAAATTACTGTTATTTACGCTGTTTGGGGCTGGATGCAGTACACTAAGTGCTCCACGAACGGCAGCGTTACTAGTGATTTCCATTATGTTTGGAGTAGGTGGCTTATTATTGTGATAGCTGTTCCGAATGTGATGTGATATCAGTCCCTCTGGTCGTACCAGCAGTGAAACAGTAAAACTGCTTTGTTAGAATGTCATGACACAGAAGATATCCTAGGTGTTTCATCACTGACTCTTGTGTCATCAGAGAGAATGCAAAGGATTTAGCGCTAGAAAAATTCTAAGGCACCATAAATGTGAAATCTTAACAGCAAAACAAATCTGTAACGTTAGAGTTTCTGAGCAGCTATTACAACCAACCCATAAGTTGGCATTATAACTCATAAATGAATTCCAAGCATAAAGCTGCACACTGTGTTCCCAGATGTAGATATGGCAAGACATGCCCGCGACCCCCTGCCTCCTCCCCAAATGTTGGAAACAGCAAGCTTGAGTTTTTTTCTTTCGTTTTCCAGATATAAGTTGTGTGTTGGAGACGCATTGGTAAAATATCACACCTAATGTTTCTTAAAGTTTCTTTTGGTTCATGGTTTTCTGGTAAAAATGCGGAACTTCTTAGAAAAATCCACGTATACCCATTAACACAACATGTTACATTTACTTTTAGGGTGTTTAGGACTCCCTTGAAACCAGCTCATGGACTGACTTTAATTATACTGTGAGCCATTTGATTTCAATTTCTACTGGAGTTTTGTATTGAAAAAGACAAAATAACTTCTTCCTGAGCTTTGAGTGAGTCCATAACTTTGTTTATATGATTTGTTTCTCTTTGTGGAGTGAAACACCACACTATAGCAAAAGGCGTATGTAGATATAGAATATTTTATTTTTTGTTTCATTTGTAATTCCATAAGTAATATATAAATACATTCTCCTTTCTAAGAAAACATAAAGCATTATAGATACAGTACACTCTATTAGAGACCAGAGGATTTTTATTCACAGAACTGCTAACATTCACACGGCTACTGTAAATTGATCTTGTATTTTTACCTGAATCTAGACTTGAACAGATTTTTCTAATACATCTCATTAGTAATAAGGATGACTATCATTTGTATAACACATTAGAGTTTCTCTTTCTATCACAATATGTCATATCACATTAGATCTTCTTAAGCGCTAACTAAACATCAGAAAGGCAGTTAGAAGGAGCTGCCTTTCTTAGGCACTACTTTCTGGGAGAAAATGCAGGCTGAGGCAAGGGCTTTGCATGCAGGTAGTTTATTTTGAGAAGTGATCCTGGGACTCCAGAGTGGGAGACTGGAAAAAGTGAAATTGGAAAGAGGAAAAGCCAATACGATTAACTTAATCACTGCTATGGACAAAGGGAGCTTAATCCTATTGGGATCTTTTGAAGAGCTGTGTAGAATGCATCTCAGAATTTTCTGCCTGAGTTACAGAACTGGGTAGCATTTATTCATTATTTGCCATCTCTCATTGGTTAACTCTGCAGATGTCTTGTCTTTGGCATCAGAGATGGTATGGGGCAGAAAACTTTGGCTTGGTTGAAATAAAGTGCTGGCAAATCACACCTGCGTGGAGCTGGCTGCTGCAGCTGCAGCTAAAGTAAAAGATGGACTTTAAAGGAGGATTGGGCACAAGAGCTGTCCAATTAATCAAGAGGTTAATTCAACAAAAGATTGCTGCCTTATTATAAGGAATGAGATCCTTGAATTCTATACAAGGATATATGAAGGAATTCCATCTATCATGGAACTAATTAATTCCCAAGCCTAATTGTTGGAAACCATAGAACTAACCATAAAAATTAGTTTGGGAATTTTCCATCCTAATGTTTTTTTCTTGAATCAGTTTCAGTAGTTTCTATCTTTCTAGGAATTTGTCCATTTCATCTAGGTTATATAATTTGTTGACTGTTTTTCTTAGTATTCCCATAGAAACCTTTTTGTTTCTGTAAGATTAGTGTTGATGTCTCCTCTTTCATTCCTGAATTTAGTAATTTGAGTCAGTCAGTAACTTGCCTATTTTGTGGCTCTTTTCAAGGAATCAACTTTTGGTTTTAAGTTTTCTTTATTTTATTTATGTGTGCTCTAATCTGTATTATTTCCTTCCTTCTATTTGCTTTGAGTTTAGTTTGTTCTCTTTTCCCCCCCTAGTTTCTTAAGGTGGTAGGTGATGTTACTGATTGGTAATCCCCTCTCCCCTTTTTCATGTAGGTGCTATAAATTTCCCTCTAAGCACTGCTTTAGCTGCATCTCACAAGTTTTGGTGTGTTACATTTTTGTTTTCATTCATCTCAAAGTATTTTCTAATTTCCTTTGTGATTTCTTTGACCTATTGGTAATTTAGGATGTTGTTAATTTCCACATATTTCTGAAGTTCCCAAACTACTTCATGTTGTCATTTCCTAATTTCATTCCATTGTGGTTGGAGAGCATGCTTTGTATGATTTCATTCCTTTTAAATATATTCAGGCTTATTTTGTGGCCTAACATACAGTCTGTCCTGGAGAATGTTCCATGTGACTTGAGAAGAATGTATATTCTGTTGTTTTTGGGTGGAGTGTTCTATAAAATGTCTGCTAGGTTGAGTTGGTTTATAGTATTGTTCAGGTTTTCTATTCCTTGTTGATAGTTGTTCTATCTATTATTGAAAGTAGGGTATTGAAGTCTTCACTAATCATTGTTGAATTATCTGTTTCTCAGTTTAGTTTTCGCTTCATATATTTTAGAGCCCTCATCCTAATGTTTTAAGGGAGAAATTTGAATAACTAACTTTTATATGCTTTTAACATTGTTCAAGGATTAATTCCTTGTGAGAAATTCTAGGGTGTGGATAAGAGGATGTACACAAATGATTACTACAAATATGAGTTTCCAGGAGCTTCCAAAAAAACGGTGAAATGTCAGTCACTGGTAGGGAGATTTAAAGTGCTTTTTCAGGGGCCGGCCCCATAGCTGAGTGGTTAAGTTTGCACGCTCTGCTTTGGCGGCCCAGGGTTTTGCCAGTTCAGATCCTGGGTGTGGACATGGCACCGCTCATCAGACCATGTTGAGGCGGCATCCCACATGCCACTACTAGAAGGACCCACAACTGAAAAAATACACAACTATGTTCTGGGGGGATTTGGGGAGAAAAAAAGCAAAAAGAAAAAAAAGATTGGCAACAATTGTTAGCTCAGGTGCCAGTCTTTAAAGTGCTTTTTCAAAAGATGACATTTTTCCTCCTCAGAATCCCAACCACCTTTTTTTGTAGAAATAGAAAAATCTATCCTAAAACTCATATGGAATCTCAAAGGACCCCAAATAGCCAAAACAATCTATAATACTATAGTAATTGAAATAATGTGATCCTGGCATAAAGACAGACATATAGACCAAGGAATAGAATAAGGAGCCCAGAAATAAACCTTTGCATGTAAGTCAAATGATTTTAGCCAAAAGTGCCAAGCCTATTCAATGGGGAAAGACAGTCTTTTCAACAGTGTTAGGAAAACTGGATTTTCACATGCACAAGAATGAAGTTGGACCCCTTTTTATCCCATTTACAAAAATTAACTCAAAGTGGATCAAAGACCTAAGCATGAGAGCTAAAACTATAAAACTCTTAGAAGAAAACATAAGGCAAAAACTTCATGACATTGGAGTTGGCAATGATTTCTTGGATATGACACCAAAAGGACAGGCAACAAAAGTAAAAATAGCTAAATTGGACTACATAAAAATTAAAAGGACTACATAAAAATTAAAAGTGCATCAAAGGACACTATCAATAGACCAAAAAGGCAACCCATGGAATGGGAAAAAATATTCAAAAAACATATATCTGATAAAGGATTAATATCCAGAATATATACAGCACTCCTACAACTCAGTGACATAAAAACAAACAATTCCATCAAAAGTGGGCAGGGGACTTAGACATTTCTCCAGAGAAGATATACAAATAGCAAATAAGGACATGAAAAGATGCTTAACATCAAAACCACAGTGAGATACCACTTCACACCCATTAGGATGTCTATTATAAAAAACAATCAAATAGGGGCTGGCCAGGTGGTACAGTGGTTAAGTTTTAGCGCTCCACTTTGGTGGCCTAGGGTTCACAGGTTTGGGTCCCAGGTGTGGACCTACATACTGCCTCATCAAGGCATGTTGTGATGACTTCCCACATACACAATAGAGGAAGATTGGCAGAGGTGTTAGCTTAGCAACAATCTTCCTCATGCAA
This sequence comes from Equus quagga, assembly GCF_021613505.1. Lineage (NCBI taxonomy): Eukaryota > Metazoa > Chordata > Mammalia > Perissodactyla > Equidae > Equus > Equus quagga. The sequence continues at coordinate 138,037,062 of NC_060267.1, forward strand.
AAAGAGGAAGATTGTCAACAGCTGTTAGCTCAGAGCCAATCTTCCTCACCAAAAAAAGCCAAACACAGCAAACAAATAGGAAATAACAAGTGTTGGTGAGGACATAGAGAAATTAGAACCTTTCTGCACTGTCAGTGGGAATATAAAATGGTATAAGTGCTATGGGAAACAGTATGGCAGTTCCACAAAAAACTAAAAATGGAATTACTGTATGATCCAGTAATCCCACTTCTGGGTATATACTACAAAGAATTGAAAGCAGGGGGGCCGGCCCCATGGCCGAGTGGTTAAGTTCGTGCGCTCTGCTTCAGCAGCCCAGGGTTTGGCCAGTTCAGATCCTGGGCGAGGACATGGCACCGCTCTTCAAGCCATGCTGAGGTGGCGTCCCACATGCCACAACTAGAAGGACCCACAACTAAAAATACACAACTATGTACCAGGGGGCTTTGGAGAGAAAAAGAAAAAATAACAATCTTAAAAAAAAAAAAAAAAGAATTGAAAGCAGAGGCTTGAACATATTTGTGCACCCATGTTCATAGCAGCATTATTCACAAAAAACAAAAGGTGGAAGCAACCCATGTGCCCATAGACAAATGGATGGATAAACAAGATGTGGTGTTTACATACAGTGGAGTATTATTCCGCCTTAAAAAGGAAGAAAATTCTAACACGTGGTCCAATATGGATAAACCTTGAGGACATTATAATAAGTGAAATAAGCCAGTCACAAAGGACAAATAGTGATGCCACTTTTATGAGGGTGCTGTATATAAGTAGTCAAATTCTTAGAGACAGAAATTAGAGTAGTGGTTGCCAAAAGTTTAGAGTAAGGGGGAATGGGGAGTTATTTTTCAGTGGGTACAGAGTTTCAGTTTTGCAAGATGAAAAAAATTTCTGGAGATGGATGGTGGTGATATTTGCATAAAAGTGTGAATGTACCTAACGCCACTGAACCGTACACTCAAAAATGGTAAAAATAAATAAAAGCTATCTCATTAAAAAAAGAGATGATTTTCAAATTAACCGTCTCGTACGCTACAGACCTCTGCAGAATTAAAGTAATGCTCTATATATTAACTGTCTTGTGGATTTGTTCTAGTTTGCTCAGTTGCAGAGAGAAATACTTAAATATGTAAACATTACTTAAATGCTAAATAGAGTTATAAGGAACATATTGTAAGAACAGATGTAATATTGGTTAAATTCCACGAGGAGATTGGATGAGAGCTAAGGAAATTTGAAATTAGAGCTTGAAATGTCCTAAACTGAGCTCCTGGTCTCCCACCCCTACCCCAAACAAACCAAAACAAAATCAAACCTGGTTCTCCCTTCTCATTAAGTGGAAATAGAATGTCCTTTTATTTGCTCAGGCTAAATGTTTGGCTTCCTCTGTCCTCTCTTTCTCTCATACCCCACATCCAATTTGTCAGAAAAATATATCTGGAACCTGACTACTTCTCACCACCCCCACTGTTTTCTCCCTGATTGGAGCCATCGTCTCTCACCGTGGCTTCTGCAATAACTTCCCAAATTAGTCTCCCTCCTCCTGTTTGTTTGCCCCCTACAGTATATTCCCAAAAGCATCCAGAGTGGTCCTGTACATAGATCATGTTATTCTTTTGCTTAAAATGCTCCAGTGGTTTCCCATCTCAGAGTAAAAGCCAAAGTCTTTACCAGACACCACAAGACCGTATGATACCCGTCATCTCTCTGACCACATCTTCTCCTGATTCTCCCCTTCACTAACTTTGCTTCCCTGGTATTTGCTTCACTACTGTTCCTGAGCAAGCTGTGTGGCCCTGCTGTGGGCTCTGAGCACCAGCTGTTTTCTCTGGAGTGCTCTTCCCTCAGATATACCAGCAGTTGGCTCTCTACCTTCTCAGTGAGGCCTTCTCTGTCTTATCTAAAATTGCACCCCTTCTATTTTTTTCTCCTTCATTTCTGCTTTAATTTTATCTATGGTACTTGTCACTTTATAATTTGTATGGTTTAATTATCTTGTTTATTGTCTGACTTTCCCCACTGGAAGATAAATATCGTGAGAGGGACAGGGTTTCTGTTTTGTTCACTGCTGTGGCCCAGCACCTAGAACAGTGTCACATATAGTAGCTGCCCAGTAGCTGTTGAATGAATAATCTTGTTGAGTGTGTAAGTAAAAAAAAAACAAAACCAAACTCTGAAGGAAAGAAATGTGGTTCTAAGGAGCGTGTCCTAATTGTCAGTGATACCTGTGCTAGGATGGAAGGGTTGAAAGGAAGTTAAGTAGGTGACTGGGTGGAGGCTGAGAGGATGCACTGATGAGGCACTGACTGAAGCAGAGAGAAGAGCTGTGCGGAAGAAGCAGCAGCACATGCCCTCTGCAGTGGAGGGGTATTTCTGCCTTTGCAGATTTCCTGCTCATTCTACAGCATATCAGGACTTTTGCCCATAGATTCCTTGCTATATTTCTGTATCATGGAAGAGATGTGGCAGGCAGTTTTTAATTTATCCTCGCCTCTCTTCCATGGCAAAGCCTGCATATGCCATTTAGTCCATTTGTTCTGGTGTTACTCCCATATCCCTGACAATGTTAAGTTTACAGTGATTTTCCATCGCCCTGTTTACCTTAACACGTTTCATGGCTAAAACATTGTCACTAAGTTTGGAAAAAAAATTTTTTTTTAATAATAAAGGCTTTTAAAGCATCTTTCTATGCTGTTGAAAAAATTGCAAAGTTCTGTCTATACCTGTTGTGTTTAATGTTGAAAAGCGCGGTGGGCCACCTTGCTAGTTTGTGTATAAACAGAATGATTATCTGACTTAAATGTTTGTATATTGTGAAGATGCCTAAGCAGTTTGATTATGCTTCAAATAATATTCAAATATTATTGAATATTAATATTTCAATATTAATTTCTCTTCACCAGCATTTTTCTCTGAGTAGATGGTTCTTTCTGTTTAAGGCCTCGCCTGGGAAGAGAAAGTTATGAGCAAGGCCAAAGATAATTGCAGTAATTTTTGCCAGGTATTGGTACATGTCTTTCTGGAAATAAATCCCCCTTAGTGATTTGTTTAAATTTGAGAAAGCTGTGGAAAGAGCAGGCCTAGATCTACCACCTGCTAGCTTTGGTCTCTTAGGCAAGTTATTGCCCTCTTTGAGGCAAAGGTTCCTCCTCTCTAAAAGGAGAACCAGAAATAAAAGAATTGTGAGTTAAGGTACCGAAAATACCTTCAGAGCTTTGTAACCTGGTTAAAGGGGTTAATAAATATAAAATGATATTAGGATGATGATTAATGTCCACATAGAAAGTACTTACAGGTTCAACCCAGTAAATGCTTTTGCCAATAAATCATTCTTTGTTTGGCCATCAGTCCCTATTCCTATTTAAATGATTGTATAACAGTATTTTAATTGGGTGTAATTAGAGCATGTCTGGTGTCCATTGTGTCTTTGGAGATGCTTTATTTCTCCAGGACAAAACTGAAGGTGAAACTTTTTTTTCTCTCTCTCTCTCTCTCTTTTTTCCCAAGGAAGATTAGCCCTGAGCTAACTGCTCCCAATCCTCCTCTTTTTTTGTTGAGGAAGACTGGCCCTGAGCTAACATCCATGCTCATCTTCCTCCACCCTGTATGTGGGATGCCTACCACAGCATGGTGTGCCAAGGGGTGCCATATTCGCACCTGGGATCCGAAGCAGAACATGCGCACCTAACCGTGTACCACCAGGCCAGCCCCAAGGTGAAACTGAAAAGAACTCCAGGCAGACTGAAGGAAGAGCTTTTGTTTTGTTTCTTGTGAGAAGATTAATTTAGGACTTTGTCACTGCAAAAACCTGGCACGGTTGGTACTCCAGTAGGTTTTCAACAGTTTAAAATGAGAAGATGCAAAGCTGTGTAAATTGTAATTTGGAGTTTTGATGTAGACTGCTTAAATCTCTTTGTTGAAGAGTTTTGCTTTCTGATTAGTAAAAAGTTAACATTTCTGGTCTTCAGTTTTTCTGTGTAAGATAGAGATATTCTGCTGCTGCTGCTATTTTCAGTGCTGAGCAGCAAAGATATAGTACTTTCTGTCATGCACATGATAGCCTTTTAATTAGAAATTAACATGTGCCTGCTGATTTATTTTCTTTGGTTTCAACATCTCAGAGTTTTTTCCATTTTCTTCTACTGTGTAGGTGTAAGCCATCTCACAGTTTTTAATTCTTAGTATCTGTATCAGTCAGAGTCTAGTCAGGAGATAGAAACCATGTAGTAATTAATGAGGGGTAAAGAGAACTTGAAAGGATATAGGAATGGCAGACTTAGGGAGCAGCTACTACCCCTAGGACTCAGGCAGGGTATACAAGGAAAGAAAAATTTGGAAGAATACCCCTTCCGCCAAAGCCTAGGTTCTTTTCTTGAACGTCTTCCTTCACTGGATGGTGAAGATGTTTGCTGAGATGATATAGGCTAAGGTTGGCAGACAGGGAGCTGTCTATGGAGATGCTGCTGAATCACCAGGAAGCCAGCTTGGGGCACTGGCAGAACTTGCCTGGAAAGGTGCTCATGGGAGTGCCCACTGAACATGTTGGGGTGAGTGCCATTGGATGTTCTGCACACCAGCAGAGCACCACGGGAGCAGGAAGATGGAAAAACACACAGGAAGCAGGCTTCCTTCAGCACCCTTTACTAAGCTTAATATCATGCCGACTGACAAAGGAGAAACGTTTGCAGGGTCCAACTCCATTATCACAAGCAAGGCAATGAAGGGAATATTTGGAGCTGAGAGACAATAAATTGATAACTGGCACAATCTACCCCTTGGCTACTTAGCTTCATATATTCTTTCTGCATACATTTGAGCTTTCGTATATCAACGGAACAACTCTTGTGTTTCCATCTAACAAGATAAAGCTCTCTCTCATATGGTGAGGAAGCTCTCATCCTTTTCCCTGAATGAGGAGACACTTAGTCCCTATAGTTGGTGTATCCGTTGCTGGATATATTAATCACTCCTCAAATCACAGTTCCACTGAATATTTTGTTAACAAGAGACTGATTGTAAAGTTAACCTTTGACAATTTATAGTAACCGGAAGAAGAAAGAGATGGAGAAAATGTTTAACATGTACAAATAAACATTAAATATAACAAAAAGAAAAGATACAAAGCAATCACAGTTCCTCTTTCTGTAATTCGTCAAGAGACCATAATTGATATCTATGACTTCTTTCTTCAGGTACCCATTTCATATTTCCCTGGTCCTCAGCCAGAACCTCAGCTGATTGAAGTTCTTTACCTGGTGAAATGACCCAAACGTTCATTTCCTCAGTTGTCTGGCTTTTTTGGGGTAGTTCTGGTTTTCCATTAACCTTCATTATTAGTGTGGAAGTATTAAGAGTTACCTCAGAGAATGCCCTGGGTTCCAGACATAGTCCTTCTTACTTTCATTGTGTAGCAGCAACCCAATTTCCCTTTGATAATCAGGATTAATCATTAGAGTAGAGAAAACCGCCTTTTCTGCCTGTTAGTTCAGTGGAGTAAGAAGTCCCAAATGGTCATGTGGGAGTCTCATTTTCTAATTCAGTTGAACCATTGTTGTGTATGCTGGTAGATGTATTCCCTCCTTGGGGACCAAGACCTCTAAACTAGCAGAACTCAAAGTCATTAGGAGTGGAAGCAAAAATTCTATGAGTGGGTTATTGGATATAGTAGTGATTCCCCTTGATTCCCCAGACCCACATATATTTCGGCTGTGGGGGAAACAGCACCCTGTAAGGGTCTCTGATTCAAAATATTACCCTATTCTTTTAGAATGTTGTCTTCCAACTGAAAATGTAACTTGAGTCTTCAGTAAGCAATTCCATCTTTTAATTAGGCCAGCCATTCTGGGTGATGGAGTGGGATAGTACCAGTTAATTCCCTGGACATGAACCCATTTTTTCACTTTGCTGTGAAATGTCTTTCTTGATCAGAAGCAATGTGGTGTGGAATGTCATGATGGTAGACCAGTCATTTTGTAAGTCCGTGGGTGGTGGTGCTGGCAGAAGCATTATAGGCAGAGAAGGGAAATCTATATCCAGAATACATGCCTGTTCCAGTAAGGACAAATCTCTGCCTCCTGGCCCTGGCCCACTTCCCCATGAAGGAAGAAGTTCAGTGTAATCACGTCACCACCAGGTGAGTAGCTAGGCTCTCTGGGAGTGGTGCCATACTGGAGGGCTCAGTGTTGGTCTGTGCCATTGACATACTAGACACTTGGCAGTAGCTTTAGCCAGGTCACCCTTGTTTAGGGCAAGTCTGTGTTGTTGAACCTATGAATAGCTTCCATCCTTGCCACTATGGCCACTTTTTCATGGGTCCATTGAGGAAGCAGCCTAGTGGCTGGGGACAGAGGCTGACTGATATCCATAGATACATCATTTTGTTAATCTGGTTATTAAGAGCCTTCTCTATAGTGACTGCCCTTTAATGATTCTTCTCATCGGACACACATATCTTAGTCTGGACCCATTGTGAGAGTTTACCCACATATATTTCCTCTACATTTCCTTGTCACCATTTCCTTCAGGTCCCTAACCAACCAGCAAAATCTTTAATAATTGTTCATAATCAGAGTAAATCTCTGCTCTGACAATCTCAGTCCAGGCAAGGGGGGAAACCAAATGTACTGCTCGAAGTTCCTCCCACTGGAAGGATTTTCCTTCACCATTGTCCTTCAAGATTACCTTTATATGGGGCCATAGTCCTGCGTCTGTACCAGCTTTATTGTGTAGACATATGTATATGTATAACCCAGACTTGGGTATTTTTCTTCCTCATTCCATTGGTCATATAGAACTCTCTGGAGGCTGTTGGCATGGGTTGAGGGAAAGGAGGCAGTGCAACAGGAGTCAGTGTTGAAGGAGTCTGAGCCACTGCTCATGTTGTTTACTCCTATCTTTGGACCTGCTTGAGTTTGGTTTCTTACGTATCATTTCCACTCGATGATAGATTTATGCTGCGCCTGCCCAACTTTATGTCTAGACGAGTTAGACAACATTCGGTTCATGATGAGCAGCTCAGGCCACATGATCACATAATGCCCCATGTTTAGGCATTTAGTCTCTACCAATGCCCCATAGCAAGCCTGAAGCTATTTCTCAAAAGGTGAATGGTTGTCTTCAGAAGACAGTATAGATTTTCTCCAAAATTCTGTAAGTTTAGGCTGTGATTCTCTTATCCTTTCTTGCTAGAGGTCCCATTCAGCATCTCTGTTTGCCACGGACCCTTCAAGTATCATTGGACCTGCTGGATCATAAGGCCCAAGTGGCAAAGCAGCTTGAACTGCAATCTAAACTTACTGCAGAGCCTTCTCTTGCTCTGGTCCCCACTCTAAACTATCTGCCTTATAGGTAACTTTGTAGATGGATTAAAGAAGTACAGTCAAATCTGGTATATGTTGCCTACAAAATCTAAAAGGTCTACTAAGCATTTTATCTCTTTTTCATTGTTAGTGATATGAGTTATAGCAACTTACCATTCACGTTGAAAGTGAAATCTTGATGTGCTTGGGGCCATTGGTTCCAAACGCTTAATTGATATGAAGGGCCCTTGAATTTTTGTGGTTTGTCTCCTTTCCTCTAGTTTGCATATATCTTACTAAAGCATCTGTATTTGCTACTTCCTACTCATCACACTCAGTTAGCGTAATGTCAATATAGTGGGCTAGTGTGATATTTTTTTGGAATGTCATGATGATCAGCATCTCTGGGCTATATTATGGTAGAATTGATGTAGCACTGAGGCAAAACTCATAGACATGTAAAAGGCAGGTAAAAGCAAAGTGCTTCTGGCGGTCCTTGCAAATTGGTACAGAAAAGAAGACATTAGCCTGGTCAGTATCAGTATACCAAGTGCTGGGACTGTATTGATTTGCTGAGTAAAGATGCTACATCTGGGGCATCAGCTGCCAGATGTAATAATCTCCTGATTAAGTGTAGGATAGGTTACAGCCATTCTCCAAGATTCATCCAACTTCAGCAAGGCCAAGCTGTTGAGTTAAATGTGGATGTGATAGATATCACCACCTTTGTTTCTTTTCAAGTCTTTGATAGTGTCATTAATCTCTTTAATTCTCCTTGGAGTGTTGCTTCTGGTTTAATATCTTGGTAGTGAAGGGAAGTTCTAGGGGATTCCCCCTTTGCCCTTCCTATTATAATGACCTTTGTCAATTGGTTTAGCCAATTGGTAATGTGGGGGTGGGGGGAGCCAATGTGGGAGTTCTACCAGTTGCCAAGTATGTCTGTCCTCAATTATTCATCCAGGAACTAAAGAAATAACCACAAAATGGGTCTGTGGAACAACTGGGTCCATTGAATTGGACTTGAGCTAAGCACTCCATCTATTATCTGACTACCATAAGCCCTCACCTTGACTGGTAAGCCACAGTGGCATTTTGGGTCTTCAGGAATCCCTGAATGGTCCGGGTATTTTCTTTTCTTTAACCCACAGTCACTTTAGTAAATGGCCTTTGGGGAAGCTTGGAGGAAGAGTCACAGTATGTGCTTGTGGAAACAATGCAGGATCCTTCCTCAAGGGATTCTGGGTTTGTAAATTGACCTTGGGTCTGCAAACTGGATGAGAGGTCTTCAGGAATGGTTTTTACTACCAGAGATAGAGTTTTTTCCTATTATATAGGTCAATCCATGTTTTAGTAGGCTGCCTGTGGAACACTGTGATCAATTAACTACCTCTAAAGATCCTGGTGGGCCAAGGCATTCTGATTACTAATACAACCCTGCTGCCTTTTCTGGCAGATACCCCCTTATCTTTGGTGAGTAAGTGCTGCCACTGGCCTCTGCTATTCTAGGGTCCTGTCATCCCTATTGAAATCAGGGAACCCACTTCAGTGATGACATCCCCTGTGGTCATACCTGGAGTTTGTGACAGAGACTTTATGGCTTGCAAAGCATAAAATACTTATATCTGGCCTTTACAGATAAAGTTGGCCAACCCAGGTCTAGGGAGACAGGTACATACTATGAAGGAGAACACCCACAGAGTTTTTCAAGGATGCAGGTGCTGCCTTCACTAATATATTTCTCAGTGCCTTAGTTAAAGGAGCCTCTTCTGGGTCTTCTTGTGCAACTTAGGGCACACATGAAAAACCTATTCCAACATTTCTGTCTCCCTAAGCCTATAGATTCCCTCCTTTCCATCTTGCCAGGGAAGCTTTGACATCTCTGCCTCATTAAATGTAGGTCACTGTTGAGTCCAAATTTCATTCAGACAACTGAGTGAGCTGTTAGAGCCACTTCCAGCTACATAAGCTAACACATTAACTTTGGAATTTCTAGTAAGTGAACCTGTATCGATAAATTAGGCCCAATATATAATTATCTTCTACCCTCCTTGGTTGAATATCCTTAGAAACTACTACACATATTCTCCAGGTTTCTGCCAATATATTATCAGAGTCTTACAATTTTTTTTGGTGTGCAAAGTATTTCCTTTGGGGTTATAGCGTGTGCCTGTCCCCCTAGACCTGGATTGGCAAACATTTATCTGTAAAGGACCAGATGTAAATATTTTAGGCTTTGCAAGGCCCTACATTCTGTCACAAATACTCTGGCGTTGTAGCACAAAAGCAGCATAGACAATACATAAAACAAATGAACACGACTGTTTTCCAATAAAACTTTATTTAGGGACACTGAAATGTGACTTTCACATAACTTTCATGTCACAAAATTTTCTCCCTTTTTTTTTAAAAACTATTTAAAAATGTAAAACCCTGTGGACTTTGGGCGATAATGATGTGTCAGTGTGGGTTCATTGATTGTAAGAAATGTACCACGCAAGTGGGGGATATTGATGATGAGGGAGGCTATGGGGAGGGGGCAGGGTTTATGAGGAGTCTCTGTACCTTCTGTTCAGTTTTGCTATGAACCTAAAACTACTCTAAAAAATAAAGTTCTATTTTTTAAAAATGTAAAAACCATTCTCAGGTTGTGAGCTGTACAAAAACAGGTGGCAGGGCAGATTTGGCCCAAGGACTGTAGCTTACCAAACCCTTGCCCTAGAGCATGCTGAGATTTGACCCTAGTTATGGGTCTAGGGGCAACAGAGGGTAGTTGTGTTAGGCCTTGAGGAAAATAAGCATCCCTTTTCAAGGCATCTGCCCCAGGTGAAATTTTCTCAGGATTTTCAGTCAGAAAGGCTAGCATCCTCAGGCCCCAAAGGGCAAGCTCTGTCACTGGTAAGTGAGGCTCACAGTGACTTGAGGGTTCAAGTTTGTCAGTTTCATCTGGATGTAACCAGCTGTCTCCATTCCAAGTGCCATTATTCCATTCTTTCCCAGTCAACGTCCTAACTTCACATGAGAAATTTGGTGAGACTGTGAGTTCAACAGACTGTGTAATAAAATTTTTTGTTTGATTTTTTTCAACGATATTAGCCCTATGGTTATAGGAAATAGATTCTTTGCAGCTGTGACCTAAACTCTCTGGTTCTCAGACTAATTCTCAGAGCTTGAGAGACCTGAGTTTGTCCTTTTCTTTCTGTAAGTACTCAGTGTATTGAGTAGAATCTATCCATACTGCGGTTATTGGATCATCGTTACTGCCCTAACATTCAAGTGCAGCAGCTACTTGGGCTCTCAGAGTACTTGATTCACTCTTGCACTTCAACACAGTCACAGATGACAATTCAGTTAATTGTGTTACCACCTCACACCATGGATTACTAGCATCCTATTTCCCATTAGCAATGTGCTTATTAGCATTGTACTTAAACCCAATGGCCTGACCAAACCAGTCCCACATCCCATGTTTGTAAGTCTATCTTCTGGGATCACCCTACTTTTGGTAACTATTCTGTGTCAGGGTCTGGTCAGGAAACAAAAATAAAGTAATTTGAACAAGAGAATATAAAGAATTACTAACTAATAATAAGAGATTAGCTGCTAAGGGGTAAAGAGAACTCTGAAGAATATAGGAAGAGCAGATATAGGGACAGTGATTACTTCTATACCTGAGGCAGACTGTGTAAGAAAGGGACAAATTTGGAAGACAGCCCACCCACAGTTGAGATTCAGACTTCTTTGAAAAAGGTAAAGCCGTAGTCCACTGGAGTGTGGAGAAGTTCCTGAGATGCTACAGGCTAAAGCTGACAAGGAGAAGTACCACTTGCTGGGGTACCAACACACTTTCTAGGAAGCTGCCCTGGGCAGTGCTAATGAAACTCACTAGGAAGCTGGCTGAGGTGACAGCGGAACTCACATAAAACCACCTGTGTGGTGCCACTGAAACTTGTGGGGTGAGCACCATTAGGTGTCCCACACACCAGCAGAGTACCACAGGAGCACGAAGAGAAGAACCAGGCACATTTTATTCACTGCTTTATCCCTGGAACCTGGTGCATAGTGTAGGTACTTTCAAATGATTGTTGAATGAGTAAGTGAGTGCAGTTCAAGATAGCATTACATTGTTGGTTAAATCTTTATCATGTATGATTCATCCAACTTAATTAAAGAAAAACTGCAGTTATACCTGGTCAAACTGATGAAATGGATAAATGTGAAATTCTGAATGGTTGAGTTAAAGGAAACCTTACTTTATATAGTTTAAAGAAAATTGATCACCTGCTAGGGCACCGATGGAGCCCTCTTCTGAAGACTTTTATAGCACACCCTTCTAAAGGATGGGCCACAGTTATGACCAATGCATGCAAAAGATAGAACACTTGTGTTTTTATTACATTTTTCAGAGCAGAGAGAATGCTACTGCATCAATTACCTGCAGTGATATCCTTTATTAGGCTAGCGCCTAATAAGACCAAAGAAGCAAAAGTTTGTCAGGTCTGTGATTCTGGCAGATTATTTGGTCTCGCCTCCCTCCTTGCTTGGTAACAGGATGTAAGGCGAAGGAGGAGGGAAATGTGCCTAAGGTGTGTGTTCAGTGAGAGGACTGAGGATTGAAACTTAAACCTCTTCCTGGCTGAAGGCTTCTGCAGTGCCTCGAGGTGGAGGATCTCTCCCCATGTCCAATTCTGTGCCAGGAGGTGGAGAGGAATACAGAAAAAATGGGAAACCCAAGCCTTCCAAGGACCCACTCTGCTGATAGAGTTCTTAACAGTATGTTAAGAAATCCTTCAGAATCTGAGGGAACCAGAAACAGGAAGAGAATAAAATGTTTGGACCTTATTTTCCTTCTTGATTTGTGTGTGTTTTAGTGTTCCAAATAATATTCTATAGTGAGAATATTAACTATACATGACTAATTTGCACTACTTGGGAAAGTGGTTTTTCATCTTCAGTTTAGAACTAGAATGTCAGTTATCCATAGTTGTCTGGAATAAATTGGTAGAATGAGTAGAAGTCATTGAAATATGGGCCTGGACATGAATTCATTTTAACGTTCACATGTGGTTTCTATCACAGTTGAATTTTGATTATGGCTACTTGTAAATCATTTCTTCTGGCTTTAAATCTAAATCTTCTTAAAATCTACCATAATTTAAATACTTTCATATATATAATCTGTTTAAGAGAATGTGAACATAGAGATGAGATTCATTGTGAGTTATTGACATTTTGAGGGAATCTTTTAATTCCTATTTTGTCTGAAGAAAGAGCCGCCTCCTTATATCCCTATAATTAGGCTAGCCGTATATCAGGTCATAGGTACTTGACAGTCATGGTTTATTGTATCTGTTGTCCTAACCTAATTATTAATAGTTGCTCCTTTTACTCTTAAGTGTCTTGGCCTACTCTGACCAGGCAGACTTAAGTCTGAATGAGCTGATCTAAATTAATGTAAATTTCTATTGTTTAATAGCCCTGAACATTTAGAAGAAGTAAATTATACACTGATTATAATATTTTAATATTCAGCAAAAATATAATGTGAATAAAATTAAATGGAACAAAGGTGTTGCAAAAAGAAGAATCTTAATTTATAGGTTGTATCTTTAAGAAAAATCCACCAGAGTACCAGTATTTTTATCTCCAGATGAATTTTTTTCCCTCCAAATTGCAATCATTTGTTCATTCAACAACCATTTATTTGGGTACCATCTAGGTGTCAGGCACAGTATATCATTCTGGGAATACTGAATGGGAAGGCATAGTTCTTGTTCTCAAGTGGCTAACCATAGAGTGGATAAGCCAGATCTTATAGTCAGGTGTTGTAAGTGTATGCACAGGCTGCCATGAGAACACTGAGGGCAGAAGTCCCTGTGTTTAAGAAGGGTTGTACCTGCAAATATTTCCTAGAGGAGTGACCCTGAAAGGATGAGTAAGCCTTGGGCAGGCAAACAGCATGGAGGGAGCTAAGTAAGGTATTCTAGATGGATAGAACAGCTTATATAATAGAATAGAGGGCTGTGGGTAAGGAATAGTATGGGTAGCTGGGAAGTGGGATACATGAGGTGGACTGGATGATTAATCATGTTGACTCATTATTTAAGCCTGGCTTGTATAGAATCCTGTGGGGTATAAATTTTCCCTGTAATCCATGGGTTAGGAGACGTTGAAGAGTTGTAAACCAGGAAATGATAGGAACATGTTTTATGTTAAGAAGAGGAGAGTCAGACTAGAGGCAGACTCTTTAGTAGGTTATTTGATCTTTCCATGGGCAGTCTGATTTCATCCAACACCCGCTTACTCCCTCCACTGAACCCTGGATGGTTTTATGACATCGTTATCATTCTATCTTTGTATCAGTCTGTATCTCTTCTTTTTCAAAGATTTTATTTTTCCTTTTTCTCCCGAAAGTCCCCCGGTACATAGTTGTGTGTTTTTAGTTGTGGGTCCTTCTAGTTGTGGCATGTGGGACGCTGCCTCAGCATGGCTCGATGAGTGGTGCCATTTCCGTGCCCAGGATCTGAACCAGCAAAACCCTGGGCCACCAAAGCGGAGCGCATGAACTTAACCACTCGGCCATGGGACCGGCCCTCAGTCTGTATCTCTAAAAAACGACCCAAACTACTGAGTACTTATGTGTAAGTTATATTTTACCAGGTTTTTGAGGGATATAAAGATGAATGGATAAATCAAAAGTCTCAAAATTTAATTTCAGAATTAAAATACTTTTTAAAAAATACCCTATTATTATTTTTCTTACTCTAGATGAATAGTCTGTGGCTCTAAAAAGTCTTGAGATCACACCAATAGTTAAGTGGCAGAGCCAGGATTGGAACCTTGATCTCTTGATTTGCAGTCCAGTTTTCTTTCTTTAATATCATATTAGATTACTTTTTGGATTTAGTTTAGATTTCTTTTCTGTCCTGTGAAGAAACCCTCAGACAGATCTAGGCAAAATGTGTATTTTTTACTTTTTACATTTTATATTTCCTCAGTTTACTTACAATTATAACTAGGCAGTGTACATTTATATCTTTGTTGGCTGCCTACAGCTAGATTTTTTTTTTAAATATGTAAAGCTTTTAGAATAGTATTTGGCTCATAAATCTCTCTTCTTTCTTGCTTTCTCTCCTCCCCTTTTTTTCTCTTTCTCTGCTTCTCTCTCTTACGCCACCTTACTCCCTCTCTTCCATTCTTCCCTCTGTCCTCCCCAGGCCCCTCTTTGGTGTCCTTCTCAGGTACATTCTTTCAGGGTGGGAAAGAGGGCCACTGGTAGCCCAGGTGTATCCTTATGGCTGGCTCAAGATCCAAAATGTTTATGTATCAAATTTCTCCAAAGGACTTTGGACCTGCTTGAATCACAAGTCTACCCTTTTGGTCAGGAAGACAAAACACTATGGTCAACAGCCATACCAGGACCATCTGGAAGGGAATAGAGTGGTTCTGCTTTAGAAGGGAGGCAGGCAAACAAATCTTGAGGTCTTCTCTCTTTGGCCTTTGGCACTCTAGCTATTGTCTAGCTGCCTTCTGTGAAGAACTACTGCCCTCCACAAGTGTGTTCCAGCCAAATTAGTGTGGTCTTTATTTTCCCATTCTTGCCTATGGTCTTACCTCATATTTTGCTCTGCTCGATATCTTCCCAACTTTGTCTCTTTCTCAGTCTCCCAACTCCACTTAATTATATCCTCCTAACTATCCTTCCGAGTCCAATTAAAGTCTAATCTTCTACAGGAAGTATTCCAGATCATCCCACAGCCGTATCATGTAACCTTTCTTTAAATTCTGATAGCAATACTTAGTGCTTGCTATTATAGACACTTATCCTGCATAACATGTAGTAGTTGTTGTAGGATTAGCAATAATTAAGTATATTTCTCATGGTTTTATAAGCACTTTCACATATCCTGCCTCAACCTTATGAAGTAAGTAAGGCAGGTATTAGACATGAAAACTGAGGCTTGCAGAGATTTGCATCTTTGGGCGTATCTTAAACCTTCCGCTAACCTAGTACTTGCTGCTTTGTTTTCGTAGTGCCCAAGCACAGTGTATTGGGGATGAGAGTGATCAGAGCTCCATGAGAGCAAGACCTTTCACCATTTGGTTTGCCGCTCTATCACTAATACCTGGAATAGTGGCTAGCACGTAGTGGGTGCTTAAATAGATAAATAAATGACCTGGACAAATGTGGTATGGTTTAAACTTCAGGGGTTTGCACTGGATGATCTCTAAGTGCCTTCTACTCTAAAGTTCTTAGGTTGCCACTAGAGGGAAAAAAAACAGATAAGGAAAGAGCCAAGGATATGAATAGTAGGGGTCACAGACTTGGGTTTTTGTTAGTAATATACAAATTGTGAGCAGCACTAATATTGCTTGTAAGAAAGGTACCTATCAATTAATAATTCAGAGTAAATAAGGTAACTCTTTTTTGGTGCCTCTTATTTTTCTATGTCTTTTCTTGGACTCCCTGTAAATAATCAAAATCATATACACCAGCAGTATATAGCAGATAGAAAAAGAGACCGAAAAGTATTGAAAGGGTGAAGTTTGCCTGGGGAAAATTGAGATGAAGAACCTCAGTCTCTGTTTTTTTTATTATTTCGTATTTCTTGGTGCTGTTATTTCAGAGCTGCCTAGTCACCAGTGGATTAGTTCTTGCTGTCTTGTCTCTCTCCTGAGAATTTTACTTAGTGCCTGAGTCTTATTGTTTCAGTCAGCCTTTAGACTTCTTCTCCAGCACAGTCTACAAGCAAATATGTAGCCTATACAAAGTTGACCCTATATATCTGCTGAAATAGTGGTGAATACATACAAGGTATTACAGAAAATTAAACCACACAATTAACCCAGTTTGACCTCAGTCAGCTCTCGAGAACTTCATTGTGTTGAAATGCCATTTAAAGTTGGTTCTCGTAAAGCTAGAGGAGGGACAGAATACTGGGGAGAGATCAAAAGGAGGGGGCGCGCTTAAACCTCTGGAGGAGCTGAGACGTGAATTTTACAGGACCACATGGCAGGATGTTTCAGTTCCTTCTGGTAGTATACTCCATATCTGAACTGTATTGCTAAGTTTTTCTCTTCTCCTTGGCCCCAGGTGGTACCACAATAGGATGTGTGTTTACTTTTGTACTTTTGTCATTTATTGAGAGTTCCCCTAGGGAATAGCTATGTGTGGAACATCTCTATATCTGTTGTAGACTGTTACTGATGAAAGACAATTGTGATGATCAGTTTCCATCTTAAAAAGACACTTGTGACAAATACTGCATAAAATTTGGAAAAGTCTCTTTCTTCTCAAGAACTGATGTACTTCCTTCTTTTATAACTTATAGCAGCAGAAGTTTCTTTGTTGTGTGCAGGTCAGTACACATACCCTCCAGGGAGAAACAATTCCTGCTAGTGGCTCTGGTTGACAGACGACACGGGAGGCCTGTGTCATTTACAAAGTTAACTCTCCCTTCAACAGATGAATTTCTTAGGGATTAGGTGTTTTGTTTATGTAAGAAGAGTGTTAGTTATAAAATGATAATTCAAATAATTAAAAATACATTATCCCCTTTCCATTCTTGCAGGCATGAAAAATAACTTAAAATCCACACGTTTATTATGCTTAAATAAAAAAGTTTATAGAAAAAGAAAATCCTCAGATATCTAACCTCCTCTCAGGAGATATTCCTGAAGGTACATTGCAGGAAATGCAAATCTAGGATAAATAATTGTGTTTCGTTCCTCTTCCCTCCTCTTTCCCCAAACCAGTTCATGTAGATGAAATCAGATTTGAATGATTCTGTGAAACAGGGCAACCCTGAAAGGGAAAATTTACACCTACAGGCAGCCTGATGAGTTGGTTAGTAATAAAAGAGGGACAGTCCTGCCACTTACCCTCACAGTTTGCCTTAAGATTAGCGATAGATGTATTAACCATGGATCTTTTTATAAGTACCCCGTGGCTGGGCCTTCTCCTTCTCCCAGGTACATCTTCTTTGAGTCTTAGTCTGTTTTCCAGAAGCAAGGCAGTAGGGAAACTTCAAACGTTACTGTAGCTATTCAGCCTTTCAAAACTCCTTTCCTCACTCCCACACACTTCTGAACAAAAGTTCTTCGCCCCTAACAAGGAGGTATGTACTAAAGGCAACTTGGAAGTGCTAGACTTTTTTAAACAGCTTTATTGAGGTATAATTTACATACCATAAAATTCACCCATTAAAGTGTTCAAGTCAATGACTTTTAGTAAATTTATAGAGTTGTGCAGTTATCACCATAATTTATTTTTCAAATGTTTTTACCACCCTAAAAGTTCTCCTGAGCCCATTTACACTCAATCCCCATTCCTGCATACAGTCTAGGCAACCACTGATCTACCGCCTGTCTTTTTTAGTTGTGTCTTTTCTAGAAAATTCATCTAAATGGAATCATACAATATATAGTCTTTTGTGTCTTGCTTTTCTCATTTAACATAATGCTTTTTAGGTTCATCCATGTTGAAGTGTTTATCAGCAGTTCATTTACATTTACAGCTGAGTAGTATTTCTATATGTATGTACCATATTTTGGTTATCCGTTCACCAGTTGTTGAGTATTGGGTGTTTCCAATTTTTAGCTATTTGAGTAATGTGGCTGTAAACATTCATATATTAGTCTTTGTATAGACAGATACTTTCATTTCTCTTGGGTAGATACCTAGGAATAAAACTGCTGGGCCGTGTAGAAAGTCTGTGTTTTAACATTTTAAGAAACTGTCAATGTCTAGAAATAAACTCTTACATTTTTCAACAGAGGTGTCAAGATAAATCACTGAGGGAAGAATACTCTTTTCAGTAAATGGTGCTAGGAAAACTGGATATCTGTATGCAAAAGAATGAAGTTGGGATCCTTCCCTAACACTGTATAAAAAATTAACTCAAAATGGATCTAGACCTAAATGTAAGGGGTAAAACTATAAAACTCTAGAAGAAAACGTAGGCATAAATCTTTGTAACCTTGAATTAGTCAGTGGTTTCTTAGATTTGATACCAAAAGTATGTGACAAAAGAAAAGTAGATAAATTGAACTTAATCAAAATTAAAAACTTGGGGGTGAGCCCAGTAGCGCAGTGGTTCTGCTTTGGTGGCCTGGGGTTCACCAGTTTGGATCCCAGGTGTGGACCTATGTACTGCTTATGAAGCCATGCTGTGGCAGGTGTGCCTCATATAAAATAGAGGAAGATGGGCACGATGTTAGCTCAAGGCCAGTCGTCCTCAGCAAAAACGAGGAGGATTGGCAGATGTTAGCTCAGGGCTAATCTTCCTCAAAAAAAAAAAGATTAAAAACTTACGTTGCAAGGATGTTGTCAAGAAAGTGAATCTTACATCTCAATAATAATATAAAAGGCTTATTTAAAAAATGGGTGATTTGAATAGACATTTCTTTAAAAAATAAAACATACAACTGACCAATTAGCACATGAAAAGATGCATAATATCATTAGTAGTTAGGGAAATGCAAATCAAAACCAAAATGAGATACCACTTCATACTCACATCTAGAATGGCTAAAATAAAAAGACACATAATTGCAGGTGTTGGTGAAGATGTAGAGAAATTGAAGCCCTGATGCATTGCTGATGGGATTGTAAAATGATGGAGCCACTTTGAAATGTTCTTGAAATATTCTTGAATGTTCATAGCAGCATTGTTTACAATAACCAAAAATAGAAACAACCAAATGTCAACAGATGAATGGATAAACAAAGTGTGGTATATCCATATAGCAGAATATTATTTGGCCATAAAAAGGGAATGAAGTTCTAATACATGCTACAACATGGATAAACCTTGGAAACGTTGTGCTAAATGAAAGAAGCCATTCACAAAAGGCTGTATATTGTATGATTATGATTATATGAAATATCTAGAATAGGCAAATCTATAGAAACAGAAAATAGATTAGTGATTGCTAGAGGCTAGGAGGAAGGGTGAAAGGAAAATGGGTATAGGATTTTTTTTTTTTAGAGTAATGAAAATGTTCTCAAGTTAGGCAGTGGTGATAGTTGTATAACTTTCTGAATATACCAAAAACCACTGGGTTCTACACATGAAAAGCGTGAATTTATATCTCACTTAAGTTGTTATTAAAAAAAAGAAAAGGAAACCATCAAACTATTTTCCAAAGTAGCTGTACCATTTTACATTTCCTCCAAGAATGAAAGAGGCTTTCCGTTTGTCCACATCTTCTCAAATACCTGGTATTGTAAGTCTTTTTGATTTTTGCCATTTTAGTGGTTGTGCAGTGGTATCTTGTGCTGGTTTTAATTTGCATTTCCCTAACGATTGATGATGATGAGCTTCTTTTCATGTGCATATCGCCCGTTTGTATATTTCCTTTGGTGAAAATATCTTTTGAAATCTTTGCCCATTTTAAAATTGTTGTTTATTTTGTAATTGTGTTGTAAGAGATTGCCTTTTTATGTCTCAATTTTTTATCATTAGATTCAACAAACAATAACATTTTAATAAATATAATCAGAACAAACAGTAGGTAGGGAAACAAAAACTGTACACATTGTTCATTGCAAGTATAAGCAAAACTAAACAAAAAGTTAGAGTGAAATAGCTATTTCCCCATGTTAAATACCTAAACACAGTTTTGAACAATCACTATATTACCAGTAGTTAAGTTTTGTACCAAATATTTGCTACAAATATGTACCAATATTTAAATTCGTATAAATATTGTTTTTAACATGATAAATGAACTTGTTTCTCTCGTTAAAACTGACCTAACATAGATTGTAATTATAGTTGTGTTATAAGAGATTTTAGGGACTGGCCCGGTGGCGCAGTGGTTAAATTCGCACGTTCCGCTTCTGGGCGGCCTGGGGTTCTCCGGTTCGCATCCTGGGTGCGGACATGGCACCGCTTGGCACGCCATGCTGTGGTAGGCATCCCACGTATAAAGTAGAGGAAGATGGGCACGATGTTAGCTCAGGGCCAGGCTTCCTCAGCAAAAAAGAGGAGGACTGGCAGTAGTTAGCTTAGGGCTAATCTTCCTCAAAAAAAAAAAAAAAAAAGATTTTAATCTCTTCTGCATACAGGTCTTTATCAGATTTATGATTTGCAACTATTTTCTCCCAGTCTTTGGCTTCTCTTTTCATTTTCTTAATGGTATCTTTGAAAAGCAAACATTTTAAATTTTGATGCTGTCCAATTTATCAGTCTTGTCTTTTGTGGATTGTGCTTTTGGTGACATGACTAAGAAATCTTTGTCTAATCCTCCAAGGTCATAGAGAGTTTTCTCCTCTTCTTCCCCAAGTTTTTTTTAATTGTAGCTCTTTGTATTTAGGTCTTTAATCTATTTGGAGTTAGTTTTTGCATATGGTGTGAGGTAAGTGTCCAGCTGTTTTTGTACCATTTGTTGGAAAAGGTATCCTTTCCCCATTGAATTATATTGGCACCTTTGTTATAAACCAATTGACCAAAACAGTGTGTTGATTTCTTTCTAAACTCTGTTCTGTTCCATTTATCTTATGTACGTTCTATACACGTTGACTCTGTTTCTGTACATTTGTAGTAACTTTTGAAATCAGGTAATATAAATCCTCCAGTTTGTTTTTATTGAAAATTGTTTGGGCTATTCTATTGTTTTTTCCATTTCCATATAAATTGTGGAATGAGCTTGTTGGTATCTTCAAAACGTTCTGCTGGGATTTTTAATTGTCAGTTTGAGAATTTATTGGACAGTTTGAGAACTACCATCTTAACAATATTGAATCTTCCATTCATGAACATGGTTTATCTATCTTTCCCTTTAATTAGATCTGGGTTGGGTTTTTTTTTTTTTTTTGAGGAAGATTGTCCCTGAGCTAACATCTATGCCACTCTTCCTCTTTTTGCTTGAGGGAGATTTTCCCTGAGTAAACGTCTTTGCCAGTCTTCCTCTATTTTTTATGTGGGATGCTGCCACAGCTTGGATTGATGAGCGGTGTGTAGGTCTGCACCTGGGATCTGAACCCATGAACCCCGGGCTGCTGAAGCAGAGCGTGTGAACTTAACTGCTGTGCTACTGGGCCGGCACCAGATCAGACTTTTTTTTTTTAATTCCAATGACTTGAAATGATCGCTTTTCACAATTTTGTCCAATTTTATACTTGTTCTTTTGTGGATAAAAATCACTAACCTTTTTACATGTCCATAATGAGAAGTCCTCCTACAGTATTTTTAACCGTATAACAACTTATGTTTTCCAGTTCTTTATTTCCTTCTATCTTAAAATTTAAAAAATCTTTCTTCAAAGGCACTAGCTGGGTATGACTGTTTACTGTACTAGCTGTAATACTCATAGAAACTCAACTCTAGTGGAGGAGAAAGGTGATACCGTGTAACTTTTGTTTCATGTTTCTATTTGAAGGATCTCCAACTGAATTCCTTGAAGAGAACATGGCCTACCAGGGATATCAGAACTGGCCAGAAAATACAAACTTTTGCTTCCAACCCGAGCAAGTGGTGAATCCTATCCAGACTGGTAAGTGCAGGCTTAGCTGTGACTGCTGAATGTGAACTATGACATAAACCTGAAAAAGCCACAAATGCCACTCAGATAAAATGTTATAGCCTAAATAAAGCTCATAAAGCACAACCAAGGTATAATTAGTTCCCGTGAACATTTAGTTGACCCTTTCTCCTCTCTATTTATCTGTTCTGAGACACATGTCCCTCTAGTTGTCTCCCCTTCAAAAACTGTTTTGAATAAATTAACTGAAATTCATATTCATTGAAGACTAAATGATCAGCAGTAATTTAGAATTCTAATTCTTCCAAAAGGAATTATTACAATAATAACAGCACCATTTGTTGAGTGCCTGTTTTGTGCCAGACATAGTGCTAGAGCCTTTATATACATATTATCTATTTTTCATATCTAACTCTACCAAGTATGTGTTATCTTTATTTGACAGAAGAGAAAATGAAGAGTCATACCCAATTTCCTTAAAATTCAAACTAATCTATAGAGACAAAAAGCCTATCTGTAGTTGACTCGAGCTAGAAGTGGTGAGAGGAATGGAGTGAAAAAGAGCCTCAAAGCAATAGCATTGATACCTCCATGTCAAAGTTAACTAGATTGAGAGTCCGAGTTATTTGTTTCCACCTATGTGTGGCTTCTTTTTTTGCTATCTAACTTACAAGGTGCTCACAGCTGCTTCCAAATGATCTAGTACTTGATTTTCTATATCAGTCTCCAGTTATTTGCTATCCTACATATATGGTAATTTTTAAAAACAGCTTTATTGAGATATAATTCACATACCATACAATTTGTCCATTTAAAGTGTACAATTCAGTTTATTTTGTTATATTCATACGTATGTACAGCCATCACCAGAGTTAATTTTAGAACATTTTTTATCACCTCAAAAAGAAACCCTGTTCTCTTTAAATATCACCCCCTTTCTGTTTATCCACCCTAGCCGTGAGCAACCACTAATCTACTTTCTGTCTCTATAAATTTACCTATTGTGGACATTTTGTATAAATGGAATCATTTAATATGTGGTCTTTTGCAACTGGTTTTTTCATTTAGCACAGTGTTTTCAAGGTTCATACATTTTGTGGCATGGATCAGTACTTCGTTCTTTTATACGGATGCATACTATTCCATTCTATGGATATACTGTATTTTGTTTATCTGTTCATCAGTTGCTGGACATTTTGGTTTCCATTTTTTACTGTTGTGAATAAGGATGTTTTGAACATTCATATACAAGTTTTTGTGTAGACATTTATTTTCATTTCTCCTGGGTATATACCTAGATTGGAATTGCTGATCAGATGCTAACTATATGTTTAATCATTTGAGGAATTGCCAAGCTGTTTCTAAAGCAACTGCACCATTGTATATTCCCACCAGTAATGTATGAGGTTTGCAATTCTTCCATATCCTTGAAAACACTTGCCTTTAAAGAAAATTATAGCTAACCTAGTGGATGTGAAATGGTATCTTATTGTCGTTTTGATTTGCGTTTTCCTAGTGACTAGTGATGTTGGTTATCTTTTTATCTTTTCATGTGCTTATTGGCCATTTGTATATCTTCCTTGGAGAAATGTGTATTCAGATCCCTTCCCCCCCACCTCCCCTTTTGTTTTTGATGAGGAAGATTGGCCCTGAGCTAACATCTGTTGCCAATCTTTCTCTTTTTGCATGAAGAAGATTGTCACTGAGCTAACATCTATGCCAATCTTCCTCTATTTCAAATGTGGGACGCTGCCATAGCATGGCTTGATGAGCAGTGTGTAGGTCTGCACCCAGGATCCGAACCTGTGAACCCCTGGCCACCAAAGTAGAGCATGCAGACTTAACCACTACACCACCAGGCTGGACCCGTTTGCCCATTTTTTAATTGTTTTTTCTTTCTGTTGTGCTGTAAGAGTTCTTTATATATTCTGCATACTAGACCCTTACCAGATTTGCAAATATTTTTTTCCCATTTTGTAGGTTGTCTTCTAATTTTCTTGATGTCCTTTGGTACACAAAAGTTTTTAATTTTGATGAAATCCGATTTATCTAGTTTTTCTTTTGTTGCTCATACTTTGGTATCATATCTAAGAATCTATTGCCAAATCAGAGGTCATTAAGATGTATTGTTATGTTTTCTTCTAAACATAGTTTTATAGTTTTGGCTCTTGATTTGAGGTCTTTGATCCACTGTGAGTTAATTTTTGTATATGGTGAGAGATAGAGGTCCAGATTCCTTCTTTTGCATGTAGATATCCAGTTGTCCCAGCTCCTTGTTTTGAAGACTATTCTTTCCCCATTGAATGGTCTTGGCTCCCTTGTTGAAAATCTATTGACCATAGACACATGGTTTTGTTTCTCAACTCTTAGTTCCTTTCCATTGATCTATATATCTGTCCTTATGCTGTTACTATGCTGTCATGATTACTGTTGCTTTGTGGTAAGTTTTGCACTTGCAAAGTATGAGTCTTCCTACTTTGTTCTTTTTGATGATTGTTTTGGCTATTCCAAGTCCTTTGCAATTTCATGTGAATTTTAGAACCAGCTTGTCAATATCTATAAAGAAGTCATCTGGGATTCTGATAGGAATTATATTGAATCTGTAGATCAATTTGGGGAGTTTTGCCATTTTAGCAATGTTATCTTCCAAGCTATAAACATGGAATGTTTTTCCATTTGTTTATATCTTATGTCTTTCTACTATATTTTTGTAGTTTTCAGAGTATAATTTTTTGCCTTTTTTTGGTGAGAAAGACTGGCCCTGAATTAACGTCTGTTGCCAATCTTCCCTTTTTTCACTTGAGGAAGATTGTCACTGAGCTAGTGTCTGTGGCAGTCTTCCTCTATTTTTTGTATGTGGGATGCCACCACAGCATGGCTTGATGAGCAGTGTGTAGATCTGCATCTGAGATCTGAACCCACAAACCCTGGGCCACTGAAGTGGAGCACACG
Organism: Equus quagga; assembly: GCF_021613505.1. Taxonomy (NCBI): domain Eukaryota; kingdom Metazoa; phylum Chordata; class Mammalia; order Perissodactyla; family Equidae; genus Equus; species Equus quagga. Next base: position 138,061,799 of record NC_060267.1, read on the forward strand.
AAATTAACCACTACACCACCAGGCTATCCCCCAGAGTATAAATTTTATACTCCCTTTTGTACAACTTATTTCTAATATTCTTTTGATGCTATGAGTCAGTGGAGTTGTTTTCTTAATTGCATTTTCACGTTGTTCATTGCAAGGTATAGACATACAGTTGATTTTTGTATGTTGATCTTTTATCTTCTAGTTGTTTTTTAATGGATTCCTTAGGATTTTCTAACTGTAAGATTGTGTCATCTACAAATGTAATTCACTTCTTCCTTTCCAATCTGGATACCATTGTTTCTTTTTCTTGCCTAATTGTCATGGCTAGAACCTTCAGTATAGTGTTATATAGAATTGGTGAGAGCAGACATCCTTGTTTTGTCCTTGATCTTAGCAGGAAAGCATCCAGTCTTTCACCTTTAAGTATCGTGTTAGCTGTGAGTTTTTTGTGAATGACATTTATCAGATTAAGGAAAATGCCTTCTATTCCTAATTTGTTGAGTGATTTATCATGAAAGGGTGTTGGATTTTGTCAAGTGGTTTTTCTGCATCTATTGAGATGATCATGTGGTTTTATTTTTCATTCTAGTGATATGTACATATTATGTTACTTGATTTCTGGGTATTAAACCAACCTTGCATTCTTGGGATGCTTCCCATTTGGTCATGGTGTATAATTTGTTTTATATGCTTGTACTTATAAACATATTTGTTGAGGATTTTTGCATCTATATTCAGAGGAGATATTGATTTGTAGTTTTCTTGTGATGTCTTTGTGTAGTTTTGGTATCAGGGTAATACTGGTTTCAAAGAATGAGTTGGGAAGTGTTCTCCCCTTTTCAATTATTTTGGAAGTGTTTATGAAGAATTGGTTTTAATTCTTCTTTAAATGTTTGGTGGAGTTCATAAGTGAAGCCATCATGGCCAGGGCTTTTTTTTGTGAGTAGTTTTTAATTACTAATTCAAGTCAGGAAGTTACCTTCAAAGGAATGGTCAGTTTTGAGGTTAGAGAAAACTCAGAAGAGTATAATGTTCTGCAAGTCAGGTGTGGTAGCCAGCCTCCAAGATGGCTCCAATGATCCCCACCTCCTGGTATTCATAGCCTTGTGTTGTCACCTCCTACATTGTACCAGGCTTGGTCTATGTGACCAATAGAATAGATGGCAGAAATAATGGTATGTCATTTCTAAGATTAGGTTACAAAAGACATTGTGGCTTCCATCTTGATTACTCTGGGTTTACCTACCCTGGGGATAGCAAGCTGCTATGGAGAGGCACACTTGGGGGAGGAACAGAGTCTCTAGTCAGCAGCCACGTGAGTAAGCCATTGTATAGACAGGTTCTCCAGCCACAGTCAGATCTTCAGATGATCACAGCCCCAGCCAATGCCTTGATTGCACCCTTGTGAGACACTCTAATCAGTGGAGATGCAGAAGAAATAGATTCTGGGGGACATTTTGAAGGTGAAGTCAGCTGGATTTTCTGATTAATTGGATATGGTGTATGAAAGAGAGAAGTCAAGGGTGACTCCAAGTTTTCTGACCAAAAAAATAGAATGCCATTAGAGATGAGAAGACTGTGTGAGGAGTCATTTGGGAAACGTTACATTTTGGCTTTATTTTATGCATTAAGAGTTGGCAATTTGATATAAAAGTCAAGAAATAAGAGGAGAGGTTTAAATGGTTGGAGATACAAATTTAAGTGTCGTTAACTTATAGAAGGAATTTTAAACTGTGAGAGTGGATGAGATCACTAAGGGAGGGAATGCAGATACAGAAAAGGTCTTCCTCTCTCCCCCTGACCACTCAGTTCTTTAATTCTCAGCTTAAATATTTATCAAGTGAAGATCTTTCTTGACTTGAACTAAAATGTATCCCTCTGCTAAATATTCTCAACCCTGACCTTATACATCTTTGGGTTTTTAGAGCACACAGGGTCTGCCATGTTGTAAGCACCCAATAAAAAAGTAATGTGATTTAGCGATCTACCATCCTAATGCAAACCATTTAGCAGTTATTCTCGTTGATGGTTTAAGCATCCTGTTTTCCTTCAGTGGAAGTGTGAGAGGTGGAGCAAGCAGCAGCTACCCCAAACCAAATAAGAACAGGGAGAATGAATGTTTGTAATCTCGCTCATGTTCCAGCTCTCCTGCTGTTCTGAAGAAGCAGCACTGGGGCCTCCTCTATCCCCAATAGTTTTTCAGTTTACCATCTCCTTGTTCATGCTCCCCAATGCCATGGTCGCTCCTAATCCTGAAATCTTACTAGAAGAGGGTGGTGTAGCTGCCTCAGAGCCTCAAGAATGGGCCTTTTATGCAGTTGCCTCTGACAGTTGAAGTGCCTAAAGGGAATGAGTCATTAGCATTTCCCAAGGAACTAGTTAGAAATGCAGATACTTAGGGCCCAGTAATCTGTTTTCTTATAAGCCTTCAGGGTAATACAGATGTGTGCTAGATTTTGAGAAGGCCTTTCTAGAGAGCCAGCTTCTTGCTTGGCCTGACTAGTTTTGCTCTTTTTCTGTGTAAGAAGGCACAGAGTTTACTTGATGTTTTGAGTGGCTTTACTCATGCCAATCCTGAGTCTAGAGCTTATTTCTCCTTTCAAGATGCCAGCTGTTCACCCTGTCTCATTCAGACAGCTTTTGAAATGCCGTTTTCTTCATGATGTCCACATGAGGTGAAAATGTCTTTTTTACTTGTTCTGGCTGTATTTTTTTTAATAACCTAAAATGAATATCTACTATGTAAATATATATTGAAAGTTTAATTATACCTATACTTTCACATCTTAGTATATCACAGAATTAAGCATTAGGTGTGCTTTTAGTTTTATATATTTGTTGACTGATTTAGATAATCAAATCTTAGAGAATAGGAGATTACATATTTTTAACTCATAACAAATGAATTAGTGAATATTTATTGATTCCCTGCCATGCTCAGTCACATATTATCTCAACTTATTTAACTTACTATTGACAACATACAGGTAACTAATCAATATTTATCTTAGGATAAAAGGAATGCTAATCTTTCTAGTTGTATTCACTGGGAATGTGTTTTAAATTCCTTCTTTATTCCAGATCCCTTTAAGATGCACCATGATGATGGCCTGGAAGAATTGCTCTTTCTCCCCAGTGGAACAACCAGTGCTTCAGCATTTGTAGAACAAAATAATCCCTTGGAAGACAGTTATGGTATGACTTCTCCTACTGGATTTATTTCTTAATTCCAGACAATTAATGTAGCCTTTCACTCATCACCTTTGAAGTAAACCACTAGGCAAAGTCAGCTTTGGGGGCTTTGGCTGTGAGAAGGCTCTTTTTAGATGAGTCACAGGAGAGAATTCACAGTTAGGCTACTCAGGGGCTACTTAGCTCCTCTCATGGGATTTTGAATCTTATATCCTAGAGCCAGATTCTGTCTTCACATTTTACTAGCTAATGGTCTTGGGCAAGTTACGTCCTCCCTAAATTTTGGTTTCTTTATCTGTAAAATGGGGCCAACACTTGTCCCTACCTTAAAGATGTGGTGATGATTAAATAAAATTATGTAAAAGCACTTCACATAGTGTCCAATACATAGTAAACATTAAACAGATCTTAGTTATCAATTAGTAGTATTCTCATTCCTGGTTTTGTATAACTTTTAACATGAATGTGGCCAGAGTACTATAAGGGAGGCAACACTTTACTTCTGTCCATCTTAGGTTTTCAGTTGGTACTCTTTAACAAAAAGACAGATTAACGAGAAAAAAACCCCAGTGTTTTTATTAACTGGGGGTTTTAACTGCCCCCAGTTATTAATGCATGCAGTGTACGTCACACAGGAGAAAAGTAACTCAAAGTGGTAGCTCAGAATTTCAGTTTATATAGCATCTTCAATAAAGAACAATACATTTGTAGAGAAATGACAGGACCAAGGAAAGCAATTTTAGGCTTCCAAGAGTAACGTACTGTGGGAAGGTAATTATATGGGGGGGGAACTAATGGAGTAAGATTTGCTTGTAGGTTCCTCTGGTGCCCTTTTTCTGGGCTGATGAGAGTCTGTCTCTAGTAAAAGGAGAATTTATATTCTGCCTTTTGGCAGAAAGTGAGGTGCTTTCTCTGGATTTCCTGCTTCTTCATGGCCTGCAGCTCAAAATAATTTTTATTTTTTTTATTTTTATTTTTAAGATTTTATTTTTCCTTTTTCTCCCCAAAGCCCCCTGGTATGTAGTTGTATATTTTTAGTTGTGGGTCATTCTAGCTGTGGCATGTGGGACGCCGCCTCAGCATGGCCTGATGAGCAGTGCCATGTCCACACTCAGGATCTGAACCGGCGAAACCCTGGATGGCTGCAGCGGAGTGCGCAAACTTAACCACTGGGCCACAGGGCTGGCCCCTCAAAATAATTTTTGTGTCAAAGAGGCGTATTTTGGGGTGACATATTCTGGTTTCCTTTAGTACCTATCATCAGTAAATCTCACTTCAAACAATGCTTATAATTTTGTATTTGTAAAGATCCTAGCTAATAATGTTTTTCATTTATGCTTTTCTTTGGACCGAAGATCTCTTGGGAGAAGAATGTTAGGTGAATTGACTTTGAGTTGTGTGTCTAGTCTCCTGATATTTTGATTTTGGCTTTGACTTCTGTCTTTTCCGCTCACTAGCTAGTGAGTTATTTGGTTGCATTGACTTCTTTCTTTACAGCATCTTTCTTATTTTCCTTTATACTCCCTCTGCTTTTCCCCAGTGTACACCTCTATCATGTCATACCTAGGCTACCTCAGTTGTCTCCTAGCAGACTTCCTGCTCCCTTTTAAATTTATTCTGGATATACCTACTGTGTTGATTGCCCTGAGTCCTGTTCTGTATTCATCTCATTTTCATGATTAAGACCTTAAGACACCCTATTTTTTTCTGTCAAGACTAAATTTCTCTGCTTTCCAGATCCTTCTTCCATTGTTTGTTCTAATCCTATTTTCCCTGTCTGGTCTGCAAGATCTGTTTGAATCAGACTAATCTTGTAGTCCCAGAAATATTCTTGTCCTGTTGGCATCTTTATACTTTTCTCTTCTCAGTGTTCTCCATCCTTAAAATTGACCCCTCTCTCTTCTCTTCCTGCTCTTGCTTCTCCTCAGAATCCTTCTGTGACTATTCTGGTCCTCGTTGTTTTTAAACTCTTATAGCACTTAGTCCTTACTGTACAATTTGCATTATCTGATGTATGTCTATCTTGCCTATCTAGCTAAATTGTAATAATCTTGATGGCAAGGACCATGTGATATTAAATCCCCTGTTGTATCTATCAGAGGACAGCAAAATAATGCTCCTTTTATCTTTGTCTAGTTCTTAATAATTTACAGACTGTTTTCATATAATAAACTTCTGGTATTGGAAAGGGAGGTGTTAATCTCATTTTACAGATGGGGAAATTAAGACTCACAATTCCTTACTATACATTATATTATACTGGTTGTGATGTTGGAGCTAGAGCTCAGTCTTTGGTATTTTGAATCTTTGTAATACACTGTAGAAGGTAGCCAATCAGTGTTGATTAATGTCACTACAGGGATAAAGTTATACTATACACCTATTAACAATTAGCTAAAACCTGAAGAATGTCAGCAGTTTTTACTTTAAAACTTTCTTGCTTTGTTCTTCATTGGTCATTGGGTCTATGTAAAACTGGTTTTAAATATCAAATGCCTTTTTTTTCCTAGTGTTGACTAAGTTTCAAAAATGTGTTTGTTTGATGTGTTTGTGTTTCAATATTAGGTCTGTTTCCCTGTGACACATTTGCTCCTCCAGCTGTTGTGCCTCAGGGGTGGTCTGTGGAAGCCCCAAACTCTCCACAGTTGGAATCTTTCATTTCCGCAGAGGCCATTACACAACCTACGCAGCCCACAGCAGGTAAGTTGTTAGAACCCCTCTGTATCAGTTAAGGGTTGCAGTACCAATAGTCAATATCAATCATCAGATTTCTTTTTTAGCAGCGTGCAGCAGTATAGATAAAGATTCAGAACCATCTCAAGTGTTTTTAAAGCTAAATTACTGATTTCACAGCTAGAGGATTCAAGTTATAATTGAAATACAACACTTGGAGTTAATAGGCAAAGAAAATCCCTTTTTTTAATTCAGTTAGTTTTAGAACTCTGAGTTTTTCTCTTGACGTCCCTCAGGTTCCCTTTCTGACATTAATTGTGTACCTGTGTTGTTTTTTTTAAACCTGATTTTTTTTTTTCTCTCCTTTGCCTTTCCTCCTCCACTATATATTCTCCTGATATGCTATTCTTCTAAGTATTGAGAGTGTCAAAGACTAGGCACAAATGCATTAACTGGACAGTTTCTTAGTTATGTTTAGAGTGTTATGGTCGCAGAAACCAGCTACTCCTATGCTCTAAGAAAGTAAGTTTTGAATGCAGAGCTACAGGCAGACCATGATGGGTCCTAAATTTCCAACTTATTTCCCTTAGAGCCGGCCAAGGAGGTAGAAATGGCATCAGCAGAAGAGAGGGCACCAATGAAAGCATTGGAAATGATGGGACTGAAGACTGCTGACATGGCATCATCTAGAGAAAAAGAGATGACCTCAGCTAAGGACGAGGCACCAGCTGCAGAAACAGAGGTGGCATTGGCTAAAAACATGGAATCACCTACCAAATCACATGTGTCACTAGCCAAGGACATGGAATCATCCACTGAATCAGATATGGCCCTAGTCAAGGACATCCCACCTAAAGAGACAGAAGAAGCCCCTGTTAAGGATGTCCTGTCGCCCACAGAAACACACGTGTCTTTTACCAAGGACATGGTACTGCCTACAGAAACAGAGGTAGCCCTAACCAAGGATGTAGTAGTATTCAAAGAAACAGAGAGAGCATCACCTATTAAAATGGATTTGGCCCCAGCTGAGGGCATAGTACCACCCACAGACAGAGAGATGGCCCAAGCCAATGTTGTAGAATCACTCTCAGAAATACAAATGGCACTGGCTAAGGACATTGTATCATCCACAGAAAAATCCTCATCTGAGGAGGTGGGCTTGTCCTCAGAAACAGAGGTGGCTCTGACCAGGGACATAACACTGCCTCTAGAAACTAAGGTGGTCTTAAGCAAGGATGTGGCACTGCCCCCAGAAACAGAGGTGGCCCCAGTCAAGGACATGGCCCAACCTCCAGAAACAGAAGTGGCCCTGGTCAAGGACGTGGCTCCACCCGCAGAAACAGAGATGGCCCTGGGCAAGGATGTGGCTCTGTCCCCAGAAACAGAAGTAGCCCGGGTCAAGGATGTGCTTCTGCCTCCAGAAACAGAGGTAGCCCTGGCTAAGGATGTGGCTCTGCCCCCTGGTCCAGAGGTGACCCTGACCAACAATGTGACTCCAGCCAAGGATGTTGCACCACCCTCAGAGGTGGCACCAGTTCCAGTCAAGGACATGGAAATTGCACGGACACAGGAAGAAATAAGTGAGGATTCCCAGTTAGAATCTCTCCAGGATGAGGGGCAGTCAGCTGCTCCTGCTTCCATGATTTCACCAGGTATGGACTTACACTTACTCTTGGTATTTCTCTCTACCAGAGTGTAGTCTCCAGAAGGGTAAGGGACAAAGTCATACCAAATAAAAGACAGTCAACTATACTTTGCAAGTTTATACTCACTCCTACTCTCTTAGACAACTCTTTCTTACCTTCACTCTCCTGCAACACGTTCTCTATCCTTGTTCTCTCCTGATCTTCCTGTTTTTCATATAATTGAAGCAATAAAAGAGAACATTCACAAACTTCCATTACCTCATCTAATTAACTACTTGTATCTGTATCCATAAACTCTGCTTTCCCTCCTGTAACTATCAGGAAATTGTCCCTGCTCCTAATTAAGTCCAGCCTCTCCGTTTTATACTAGCTCCTCTCTCCTCCTGCCTACTTAAGTACATTGCCCTAGCCATTCTCCTCTTTCTTGCCTCTCACTGTTTTTTCCCCTTTCCATTGGATCATTCCCACCAACGTATGAACAGTTATTTTTCCCATCTTAAAAAAACAAAACAAAAACCTCCAAAGTCAGCCTTTCCTCCACCTTCCAACTACTACACCAGTTCTATTTTGCCCTCATAGGAGCATCTCTCCTTCCTCAAAAACTGTTTCTGTTTCCAATTTCTCAAAGGTGGAGAAATAGCTGAAATAGTGCTTCTCTGAAACCTGTGTATTTTTCACTGTTACCTTTAGAACCAGTCACAGCCACGGGCCAAAAGTACAGCTTGCCAGCAGATGAGGATTCACTGTCAGAGAAACTAGACCAAAAGAAACCAGTCAGTAGTCAGCCTTCTGAACTGTCTTCAGAGACCTCAGGTAAATTAGGAAAACAAAGTGGGCTCTGAAACAACTGAAACTGGGAGTGATGGGGTAGTGGGATAGACATTGTCCCTGGTTATATGGTGTTAATTAGCAGTATTGTTTATGAAGTCCGTTTTCTTTCTTAGACAGATTTTGTCTTGTTTAGAAAGTCAGCTTGTTACATATTTAAAAATTATCATTACATCAACGTAGGACACCTAAATTTTAATCCAGTTCATCTGTTCACTATTCTATCCTGTGTGATCTTAGGCAGGTTGTTTAACTTTCATATATCTCACTTAATCAGTTGTAAGAGGAATAAACTGGTCAAATGTTCTGTAAACCCTTGTTGCTTACAGTGCATTCTATGGCCCAACAGCATCTGCATTGCCTGGGAGCTTGTTAGAAATGCAGTGTCTTGGGTTCCCCCTCAGACCTTCAGAATCATAATGTGCGTTTTAACAAGTTCCCCAGATAATTTTTACGTACGTTAGACTTTGAGAGGCACTGCTCTAAGATACTTTCTAACTTACAGTTCACTTATTCAATGAACTTTAAGATCACAGGTTTTTGACAGTAAGCCAGAACTGTGTGTATGTGATTCTCAACTTAATGATTCTCTGCTTACTTTTCTGTGACTGATTAGAATGTGAACTTGAGGGCAGGGACCATGACTTATTTCGCTTAGAATCTCTAGTGCTTTGCACACTGTTTAACACCAAGAAGGAGCTAAATAAACATTTGATTTTGTTTAAATCTTGTTTTAGTGACTCAATTTATATCAATTATGTTGATATAACATAATCAAATACAGTAAACATTTATTAAATCCTTATTGTGTATGAAATACACCATCCTAAGGCACATAGTTAAGTCCAGGTCTTGCCCTTGTGTTATTATGTTATAGCCTGGGTGGTGAGAGAATTTCCTAGGCAAGAACTCTGAAACCAAAGATTTATATGATAGTTGAATAAAATAGTATGAGATGGCACCAAATAGCTGCTGATTAGTTGCCAGATTAAATGTTATAAGTGTTGTGGAGGGCTAAAGCCTAGCAAGTTTTGGAGAGAAGCAATAAGTGACCTGAGGTGTTTAATGAAGGGTAGGATTTGGTGGCCATGGGAGGGGTAAAGATGAGAACAAAAAAGTACTATGTAAGTATTTTAATGTTCTTTGAAGTCATTTCATTAAGTCAGGCTTGACAAGAGCTGTTCTAGACCTGCTCTTAATAGGACTCTTTCCAGAATCCTGGATCCACACTGCACTGACTTGGAGGCAAAGGTCAGACCGGTTGACTTCCTGAAATCTTTCCAAGGGTGCTCATCCTAATTGTTTTAATTCATTACACTACTTGGCATAATGTCTATTTCTTTGTCTTTTAGGAAGTACATTTAGGAACAGAACATTGAAATCTAAGACATTTGTCTTTCAAGTAGGAGGTTCTTGTTCTGCAATGATGAGAATTTTTCCCTGGCCAAGATACTAATTCAGTATCTTTTTTCCTTTTCTTTTCTTTTCTCTCTTTTTTTTTTTTTTAAAGTAGCATAAGTCTGGCCTTCTGGTCTGTTTCTGAAAATCGATCTGGTTAGTTTGACAAGTAATGAGAATAATATTGGTGACAGACTCTTAGAATTGTAAATTCTATCCAAAATCATGTATATTTCATTCAGTTAATTAATAAATGTCACCAAAAAGAGCCAAGAGCTTACCATCTTGTTGCATACTTGGGAATTATGTACCTATTAAAAATACTGACAAATATAAATACCAGATGAGATTTATGGACAGTAAGTGCTTATTATAGAGGTTAGAAGATCTCTATTTGAATTTCTGTTCTCGTTTCAAATATTTTGTAAGTATGTTTGAAAAAAAACTTTACCTGAGATGATGATCTTTGTTAAATATTTGTTAATCCCAGTTAAAGGTAAGAAATGTTTCAGAAAACATTCTGAAGGAATGAGTATGTGGTTGGTGAAAATAGACTAGTTAAATAAGTCACTGAATGGACTTTTTAAAAAGAAACAATAATAAGGAGTTTTTTGTTTGGAATTTTAGCCAACTTCATATATTGCAGGTACCCCTCCCACACAAGCCAAACAAGTGTGCAGACCCAGTGACCGCAGGCCCACCCGGCCCAGGCCTGCCAGGGTCCCTCCTGAGCTGCTAGGAGTCTCTTCTCCACGGAAGACTCTTGATCCCAGGCTGGGCCCCTGCCCTTTGTCTCAGTCCACTTGGGTCTCTGGTTCTTCTTCCTGTGGTGAGCCTGGGAACCAAAGGAAAACTTTTCCTGTTGACTTCCTTGAACCCCAGAGGGATCTTGGCAGGGAGGCCTGGGATATAGAAAGCGCACCCATGATGATGAAGAAAAAAAAGAAGAAACCAAAGCAAAAGAGATACTCTCAACCTCGGGCTGGGGGACCTTGGGATGATGACAATGCAGACGAGCCTAAAGGTCATCTCTTTGCAGCTGACCCACAAAAATCAGGTGTTCTCCCTAACCAGTCTACCACTGTGGGCATGGAATATGGACTGCTATCCAGAGCAAACTTGAAAAAGGAATCTGAAATTGACTTCAGAGCATCCAAACTGGTAGCTGAACACTTTGTCTCAGAGAGCCTCAGTGTTCCTTTGTGTCCTTTGGAAGAACCCCCCCAAAATGCAGTAAATTCTCAGCCGAAGCTGAAAGGAGAGGGAGAGGTCAAAGGTAACAAGTCAGTACCACAGAGCCAAAACCAGCAACCGCTGCAGCAAGATGAATGCAGACCACAGCCTACACCCACCCTGAAGACTTCTGTAGATAAAAGCCAGACAATAAGCTCTCTCAATCTGCAAGGACCCCTGACAGAAATTTCTGCACACAGAGTAGAAATTCCTTTGGAGATCAGATCCAAAGAGTGTTGCTCTCCTATCTTGAACCAAGAGGCTACAGGTAGAGTTTCAAAACCCACAGCAGCAAAAGAACTGCTTAATTTGATACCCACTTTAACAGCTAGTAATCCATTAGAAAATAATCTAAAAGAAGGGAATGATGAAAGTAAAATGATTAAACTACATAATGACAAACAGAAAGAGTTTTCTGAAGGAGCTGAAGAGGTGAAAGAACTGAAAAAAGAAGCTTTTCCCAAGCAAAGACAAGAGATCGGCATCTTTGCTTCCGAGCAGCTTCAGGACAAGGTGTTAGCTCAGGTTCCTGGGCTAGGGAATGAACCCTTTAAGAGAACAGCAGGTGACAGCAAAAGCAGGAAGGGAAGGGGAAGTTCTGGAAAAGTAAGAATGAGTTCTGGGAAGGTAAGAGCGAGATCTGAATTGCCGTTTCCTCTAGACAGCCAGAAGGACAGCAGAGCTGTTCTTGTGCCAAGTGAGCCAGCCCCTAAAACTGAAAGAATGACTACTGGGGATAAGAGTGAGGAGTTGGGGCTGGAAGCTTCAAAGCAACCAGGAGCCATGGCTGATGTCACTGAGGCAGTGGTGATGGAGGAGCCTAGGGAAACAACTGACTCTAAGGTGGCAGGCACCTTGCAGACACTGATTCCTTTGGGAAGTGGGTCAGGCATGACTCAGACTTCTAGTGCTAGAACAGAAAGAGGAGACATAGCCATAGATACAGGTGTTAGTAACCAGAGCAAGGAAGGAAAGTGTCCTTGGATGGATCATGAGGCAGCTCCCTGGATTTCTGAAAAGCCTAAAAAAAAAAGCAGTGAAGGCAAAAACAAAAAGGTTAAAAATAATTATTCCACACAGCCTGCTAGCATGGAGAGTAAGGAAGAAATCCTCAACCCACCTTTTGAAGGGAAGGATAGAGTTGCTGGTAGTACTTCCCATCAAAACAAAGAATTGGGACTCACTTTCCCTGTAAATCATGACCCTTTGTTCTCACATACATCAGATACACCCACAGTGGAAGTAGTTAACCAAAAAGGTAAAAATGTTGGGGTTAATTCTTTTGAGCTTGGGGCTGTTGGTGGGGACAAAATAAACACAGTCAAGGATTCTGCTGTTATTGAACCAGCTGCCAAAGTGACAGAGATGAGCTGCCAAGACCAAATCCAGGGGGCAGGATTTGTTCCTTCAGTACTGTCTGAGGAGAATAAGACAGATCCAGCCAAGGGACATACTGCAGTGGCTGACAAACCAAATAAACTGAATAATGATGAAAAAAGTAAAAAAGTTAAAAATAGTTTTCCCGAGAAGCACATTCTGGAGAATAAGATAGATGCAACAAAAATACATGTTCCCATGGAAACCACAGGGGACCACAGAATTGAAGGAATGGGCTATGTGGACGAAAATAGAAATATTACATTTACCTGCCCCAGAACACCATCAGGATTGATGAATAAGTCATCTCCTCTAGAGACTCAGGAATCAGCAGCCTGTGAAAAACTGTCCATTCCTACTCCTCAAGTAGTGAAGGAGAGTGATTCCTTTCCAGACGCTTTGGCCAAAAGTGGGCAGGAGACAATTCCAGCCCAGATTTCCAAATTATTAGTGGTAGATAATTGCAGCAAAGATGGAGTCCCAGATCAAGAAGGACCCAAGGCTCCTTCTGCTATTATGCCCTCTGCAAGCACAGGAGGAATTACCCCAACTTTTATAGCAGCCATAGAAACAGTTAACAGTCATGGAGATAACCGTCTTAAGAATAAAGGTGAGCTTCCTGATCCCATGAAAAATGAAGCGGGGTTAGATGGAGGGCATGTGATAGGAGAATCTGAGTCAGTGCTTGGTGGTGCATCTGAGCATTCAATAGAGAAAATCACAGAGCTAGCAGAGGGGCACCATCGTTCTGGAGTGCCTATAGATGACCAAAGCCTACCAGGTGTGGTCAGAGTCCTAGAAGCATGTGCAGATAGGAATAATTTTCCCACATATTCAGTAAATGAAAAGAAAGAGTCTGAGGCAGGTTCTGCTCCGGTTCAAATGCCTGACTTACTGGGAGACAAAGCACAAAAGCCCAGTTTCTGTGAGGACCAAAATGTTGAAGACAGAGATTCCAAGGGCCCAGATAGTTTAAAGAATGAGGGAGATATGACTCTTTTGCCTCCAAAAAGTAAAAAGGATAAATCAGAAGGAATTAGTCTGGCTTCTGAAATCACAGAATTGGATTATGCTTCCTTGGCAACACCAGAACTCCAGTCAGATTTCATAGATGGCACAGCTGAAGCCACTCCTGCAAGTGTGGCAGATAACTTAGTTGTGACTGCTTCTAAGGGTCTTCGACTCCCAGAACCCAAAGATAAGATCTTGGAGGCACCTGAGAAAATGACAGAAAAATCTGAACCAATGAAAGGAGAAGGGAAGAAGGAAGATAAGAGCAGAATGGCAGAACCGATGAAAGGCTACATGAGACCTACCAAGTCCAGAGGACTTAGTCCACTGCTGCCAAAGTCTGTAATCCAGGAACGAGAGAGAGCCAAGCCACTGAAGTCCCGCGGTAGGAACCTGCCATGGGGAAAGTGTGTGCTTGTGGCTTTTGAGTCAGCATCAAAAAGGCAAAGAGCTTGTGCTTTGGTTCCATCCAGACTCTAATCATCCTTGTTAATCAGTTGGTTTGTTGGCATGAAAACTTATAACTGCTAATTATGTGTTTTCTGCAGCCAAGGCATGCCTTGTGTCCAGCTTGAGGAGGCTGGTGACTTGGTTGCATGCCTTTTTACCTAGCACTGAACCTTGAGTTTCAGGGGAAATTGAATTTCAAACAACAATCCTTTAGCAGAAGGCCTGTCACCATCCACTATTCTTAATTTTTTTTAAGAAGTGTACCTCTTATTTGTAAAGTTTATAGCCAAATTTGAATCATTATTTTGTATAAAGATTCACAGAAGGAAGGAAACATATCGTGTCTAGCTGTGTGCATGGGGGATTTTTTTGGTCAGTACATATGAATAGCTTGTGCTGGTGGGCCTAAATACCCAAATTGCTTTTGGATTACAAATAGAAATGGTCTACCCTTTATGAGGAAACGGTAGCCTCTGACCAGTATTGGTAGGCACAGACCTTATTTGTGTTTCTAGTAGTGGGAAATGATCTCTCAGTGATGCAGCCACATCTTTGACCAGTCTGCTGCTCACAGACTGGTGTTACTTACGTGTGTTAGAGTTTTAGGCATAGTCTGTATCCATGAAACATAGTCTATATCCATGGGCAAGTCTATAAAACTTGCCTATGTAGGATTCCTCATAATTTTACCCTGTTTGGCTCTAATCAGTCAAGTAATTAGAATGAGATTGACAAGATGATTCCTTTAAGATTTAGAGATGTTAGCTTTTTTTTTTTTCCCCTGAAAAGTATACATCTAATCATGGCTTCCCTGAGCCTAACCTTCAGAAAATGTTTTCTGGCCTTTGAGCCTTTTCACAGCCTACAAATGATGCTATTCCTTAATCACTATTTCCCGGCTTGCATGATGCAGCTACTAACTCCAGAAATAAAAAAACACCAGTTGGCCTTAGTGGCCAGTTAGGCTTTTGGAGAGGCTTCATCATGGGATGCTGTTCTGCATGATGTGGACTTGTTGTTTTGGGTAAAGCTTGTGCTGTGCATGAATTTGTACCCAGTAAGGAATATGTGCTATGTGAGTAGAGAATGCTAAAGGTTGTTATTTGCATAAGATATTGTCATCTTTTCTGTTTTTATCATCCTTCTATTAGCTACCATATTGCCAAGGCAGAAATGGAGTCATATGGAGAGGGCTTTCCAGCTTTCGTTAAGACTTCCAGCATTCTATGCAGTTCTTTAGTTTTAGTTTCTAGACGGGTTCTTCAGTTTCAGCAGTGGTACAAAGGGTAACATGTAAATTTTCTGAAATCTAGCCATCTCTTTTTGCTCAGTATTTCTGAAGAAATGTAAAAAGAGAGTTTATTCTGATTCTTGAGGAAACAAGGCAGATGCTGCAGAACTTTCGGGCCCCTGCCTTGGCCAGGCCACACTCAGACTGTGTATTAGGAGTGGTCTTGGCAGAGTGGCTATGGGGAGGATGATAGGTTTTGGGCAAAATTTATTGTTTCTTCTCTAAATTCCGTCGCATCTTTCCCCCCAAGGACAATCTATACTTTAATAGTTTTTTTTAAACTTTTTTTTTTAACTAATTTTTTAATCGGTCAGTACATTCACATGGTACAAAGGAGTACATAGTAAAATGTAAGTCTGCCTCCCTCCCTTAACCCCCATCGAAGTTTCCCTCTCGAGAGGCAACCAGTGTTAACAGTGTCTTATGCATCCTTCCAGACAATTTATGTATAAAGGAGTAATGACGTGGGGCCTGGCTCGGTGGCATAGTGGTTAAGTTCGCATGCTCTGCTTTGGTGGCCTGGGGTTCACCAGTTCAGATCCTGGGAGCAGACCTACATACTGCTCATCAAGCCATGCTGTGGTAGCATCCCACATACAAAATAGAGGAAGATTGGCACAGATGTTAGCTCAGCAACAATCTTCCTCAAGAAAAAAGAAGATTGGCAATAGATGTTAGCTCAGGGCCAAGCCCTCCCCCCCCCCCCCCCCCCAAAAAAGGAAGTAACAACATATATATTTCCTGATTTTATATAAATGAGACATATCATGCATACTGATGTGTGTCTTGCTTTGTAAACTTAATTATTTTAGAGATCTTTACAAATCAGTACAAAGAAATCGGCTTCAGTCTTTTTAATGGTTATATGGTATTTCATTGTAAGGATATACCCTAATGTAGTTTACCACTTCTTTATTAATGGACATTTAGGTGTTTTCCAGTTTTTCTCTATTAGAAACAAGGTGCATAAGATATATAGAATGTCATACTTGAACAAGTACATCTGTATAATAAAAAGGGGCTCTAGGTTAGAATCTCTGGTTTGAAGAACATGTATTTGTAATTTTGATAGGTGTTGCCAGATTGTTCCCCATAGGGCCACAGAGATGTACCAGAGCTATACTCTCACCCTCAGCATAGACCATACCTGTTCCCCTGAACTTTCTCCACAGGTGTGATATTTATTTTTTGTTAGGTGTGCTAATATAATAGGTGAAAAATTATTTCTTGACATAGATTTATTTTGTGTTTTACTTATTTAATGACTTCCTTGTATATTATCAAGTTTATAAAAGCCATCCCTACTCTGAGTTCATAAAAATATTTTTTTGGGGCTGACCCCATGGCCTAGGGGTTAAGTTCAGCATGCTCCACTCCAGCAGCCCAGGTTTGGTTCCTGGGTGCAGACCTACACCACTTGTCGGTGGCCATGCTGTGGCAGTGACCCACATACTATATAGAGGAAGATTGGCAACAGATGTTTGCTCAGAGCAAATCTTCCTCAGCAAAAAAAGTATATTTTTTCTTCTATTTTTAATTTTTCACATTTTGAATCTTCAGTCAATCTAGAATTTGCTTATTTGTTTCTCTGTGTGTGTGTAAGGTAAGATTACTTAGTCTTCCCACTGTTATTTAGATAATCTACCTCCCACTGAATCACCACCTTTGTCATGTTCTGAATTCCTGTATGTATTCGATCTATTTCTGGACTTTCTTTTCTGATCCATTGGTCTTTCCATTCAGGCTTCAGTAACACAATGTGGCTTAATTATATACTTTAGTATCTAATAGGTCTAGCCCCACCTCTCACCCTGTTACATTTTTTCAAAGTTTCCTGACTATTCTTGCTTGTTCATTATTACATATAAACTTGAGAATTGGCTTGTATAGTTTTGGGGGGAAAAATCCAGTCAGTCTTTTTCTTGAAATCATGTATGTCAAGAAATACATGTATACAAGAAATCATATACAAAAATGTATACCATACATTTCATTAAATGTTTAGATTATCCTAGAGTGAGTTGATGTCTTCTGTGTTGAGTATTTTTGTCCAACAACATATTTTGACTCTGTCTAGCGTTTTCTTCTCCAGGCAGAGACTGTGTTTGATTTATTCATATGTACTTCCTAACACCCATTATAGAGCTTTACATATATATAATGCCTCATGACATTTTTTTGAATTATGAATGAATTATCTTTTGCTAGTCTCCCTCTTTGGAAGTAGGAAAAGGAAGTATACTGCTTAAGTCTCTTCCAGCTTAAGGTTTCCTCTCCTGTTATTTTTTCATTCCACTCTCAAGTTTAGGGGAATTTTAGCAGAAAGTTTCTTCACATATTATGTATTATTCTAGGCAGGGAAGATACTTCAGGAAATGTGAGCTCAACTTGTTAGAAAAGGACTTATTGTGGGACTGTGTTTTTTGTGAAGGGAAGAGCAAGTTTGAAAGGGTGCTCCGTATTGGATGCTAGTCTGTGTCACTGCTCCACATTGGTTCCTTGTAAGTGACAGTGCACTTGGCGTGTTTTTCTGTGAGTGGGACAGTTATCACAGATTCCTATAGATAGGCCCTTCCCTTTGCCATAACAAGAGCCTGGTCTCATTTTTATCTGGCTTCATTTCTTTCTTTAGTTTGCTTGAGCCCATCAACTGTTTTCTAACAGCTGGGAATGTCAGTTTATAGTGGGAAATTCTCTTGGTGTGAAACTTTAAGTAATTTGTAAACCCAAAATCCTAACAGTTTCAAGGCCCTTGCACATAAATAAAATATGCTCAGCAGATGAAAAACCCGTTTGTAATCTTAGAACTTGCTATGATTTTACAATGGGAGAAATATCCTTTTGGTAATGTCTTTTCTTAACTGTAGTGCTATTTGTGACGCTCCTTTCCTGATTGCTTTCTTCCCACTTACCTTCTCATCCTCTGGCTTTTTTTCCTCTTTGTTTTTGTTGCTAGTGCCGTTGAGTTGATTCTGGCTCCTAGTGACCCTGTGTACAGCAGAGCTGAACCCTGCATGGTCTTTTTGCACCATCCTCTCATCTTCCAGTGCTCTATGAGACAGAGTGCTCCATTGCTATTCACAGGGTTTTCATGGCCAATTTTTTCGGCAGTGCGTGGCCAGGTCCTTCTTCCTACGCTATCTTAGTTGGAAGCTCTGCTGAAATCTGTCTACCACAGGTGACCCTGCTGGTATTTGAAACACTGGTGGCATAGCTTTCAGCATTACAACAATACGCAGCGACCACAGTCTAATAACAGACAGATGGGTGGTGTGGTTCCCTGACTGGGAAATGAACCCCATTAGTGGTAGTAAGAGCGCCGAATCTTAACCACTGGACCACCCAGGCTGACTTTTTATTTTTCTTCTTCTTACTAGCTGTATATTAATGAAATTTATTGGGAAATTCTATATGTCATGCAACTAAAAATGGCTACCATTTATTAAAACTTACTATAGGCTCAGTACTGTCTTAAACTCTTTTAACTCTCAAACAGTCCTGTGCTGCTAATCCTCTTATTTGAGCCAGCTCATCTAAATATTCTTTGAAATGAATCCAGCAAATATTGATTATTCTGCTTTAAAAGGAAGTTCTTTGCCTCACACTCCCTCACCAGTCACTTTTACCCTCTGACTGACAATAGCATTGGAGGATTCAGAAAACAAATATAAACAACTTAGCTTCTGAGTTTTGGTGTTGCAGATATATTTACTTCTTTAAAATGGGAAATGGACAGTAAAGAGGACTTCCATTCTTATTTTTACCTGTGACATTGAAGCAGATCATCTCAGCTGTGAGCAGATTGAATTTGTTGGGTTTTTTTTCTTTTTAAAGCTTCAGTGCATGCTTGTGTATCCTTTCCACGACTGGGAAACGAACCTGGGCCATAGTCGTAAGAGTGCCAAATCTTAGCCACTGGACCACCAGGGCTGGCTCTGAAATTATTTAGTTTTTAAAATGATGGCAATTTGTATAAGTTTAGACAAAGATCTAATTGTCATATAAACATTGCCTCTTGCTCTGCAAATAGTGGACTTTCAACATGACTTGGCGTTTTTAATATTTAGTTCATTCATTCATTCATTCAACAGACACCGGGTAACATTACTCCCTCATTCTTTTTTTTTTAACTGGTTTCCATTTTATTTACATTTTCTCTTCTCCCCATTCTCACTTTTTTTCCCTTGCTTTTTCTCCCCAAATCCCCCCAGTACATGGTTGTGTGTTTTTTTAGTTGTGGGTCCTTCTAGTTGTGGCATGTAGGACGCTGCCTCAGCATGGCCTGATGAGCGGTGCCATGTCCACACCCAGGATTTGAACCGGCAAAACCCTGGGCCGCTGAAGCAGTGTGCGTGAACTTGACCACTCGGCCACAGGGCCGGCCCCTACTCCCACATTCTAAGGGTAGATTAATAAGGCACATTCTCTACTTAAGGATTCTAGAGTGGGGAGATACACAGATAATTTTACTCTAGTGAGAGAAGTTCTGTAATAAAAATGTGAGCTATATGCTATGGGAATACAGAGCAGAAAGTGACTTCAGTCCTCTTAGGAGAGCAAGAGAAGGCTTCATGGAGGAGGTAACATTTGAGTGGGTCTGGAAACATGGCTAAGAGTTTGTAGAGCAAAGCAGAGTAAAGCATTCTAGGGGTAGATTGTGTAAAGGCATCGTGAAGTTACAAGTGCATGGAATGTTTGAGCAGCAAACAGTTTGGTATGACTAGTGTATGAGTCAAGTTTGGGAAGCAAGGAGTTCTGTGAAACATTTTGAGATGAGCTTGAGGAAAAGAAGGTAAGCTCTTACTGGGTCCCGGAAGTCATGTGTGCCTCCATAAGCAGAGGATCTTAGACTTTATGCTGGAGGTGATTCGGGGAGGAGATTGTGTTTTTACTTAGTTTATATTGATGATTCTCTTTTCTGTTACACGGAGGCCATGGGAGGGTCAATACATGCTTAAATGAGCAAAGCCTTGGAATTTTCAAGATGTACTTTTTGAAGGGCTTTTAATCTATAAGCATTTTAATGCTTTAAGTTGTCAAATGACAAAAATAATACAGTTTAGTAACTAGTTTGGTGTCCTTTATTCAAGGGAAAATAATCCATGGATTGGGGGAGTCCAGCGCCTCGCAAGCAGGGCGCACTCTTCCTGAGGGATTTTAGGCAAGAGAGAGTTTTAAAGAGCATTTGAGGGGCCGGCCCCACGGCCAAGTGGTTAAGTTCACGCGCTCCACTTCAGTGGCCCAGGGTTTCGCCGGTTCGGATCCTGGGTGCGGACATGGCACTACTTGTCAAGCCATGCTGAGGTGGCATCCCACATGCCACAACTAGAAGGACCCACAACTAAAAATACACAACTATGTACTGGAGGGCTTTGGGCAGAAAAAGGAAAAATTAAATCTTTTTTAAAAAAAAGAGTGTTCGAAGAGGCAGCGCCATCGCAGGGCATCGTTGGCTAGGAGGGCAGGGATTTCCCTGTAAGGCCAGCGGGTCCTGTTTTCTAGGGTCAGGTCAGCTAGCTAAAGCTGAGTTGGAGGGTTGTGACTGGTGTATATTAGGTTTGCTTAACAGATGTTTCCTAAAAGTACAGGCTGACTTAGGTTTAGATTTGTGGTGTGGGTTCTCCTACTGGGGCAGCCTCCATTTTGTAGGGCATAGTATACAAATTATCTTTATCAAGGGTCACATAAATAAGATTGTTAGCTTCAATTTTTTCATCTGTTTGCTTCCCAACTTGTGAAAGTTAATCGGGAGAAGCATGATTTTGAGTTAAACATGTACTAAGAAATGTTTCTGAAATTTAGTAAAATATGGTTTTGAAATGTTTTTGCATACATGTATGTGTATATAAACACAAACATCGTTTACTTCCAGGTAAGAAACTGGATTGCAACTTCACAACCTTCAGCATTTGTTAGTGAAGAATGTCATCAATCATTATAACCAGAATTATTGACTGCCATTCTAATGATAATTTATTAGAAGTTGTTTCCTGGAGACAATAGCAGGGAACATTTGGTCAATCTGGAAAGATTCTTGGTTGCCTTGGTAACTGATAAGAATGCAGAGAAACCAGTTATAGAGCGTATCAAAACCAAGGCCCTGAAGAGGTTGAGTACTAGCTCAAGGCACAAGGCAATACAGAAACATCTGCTGAGATGAGAGACCTGCAGGCTGTGCCAACACCCTTGGAGGCTTGACATGTCGTTATGTGGTCTGATAAAAAAGCTTTAGAAACTGCCTTCTGACCAGACACACGGGAATCCATGCACTTTGCTCAGACTCAAGACAGAATGGAACTTAAAAATCTTTAGCCCAAAGGACGTTCCAAATTGTGCCTCTTTGGATAAGTTTGATAATGGAAAGGATCAGGTCAAATGATATAGAATCAGTGTAAAAGGAATCTCTCCATCCTTCCATTGAGCAGAACTTTTTTGAGAGCCTACTCAATGTGTGTCAAATACCATGCTGGGCACCAGCGTGGCAGAGATGGACAGGTCATATTCCTGCCTTGTAGAAGCTCCCAGGAAAGGCACGTGAATAAAAGATTATGGTGCACTTTCTGAGTCCTAAGAAGAGTTAGAGCAAGTATAGTGCAAAAAGACGAAGAAGTCACTTTGGGAGTGGGGCCTAGGAGACTTCACTGAGGTAACATTTAAGTGAGTTCTGAATGAATAAGAGTAGAGCCTAGAGGCAAGGAATTCCAGTGGCAACTGTCTAGAATTTAAGTCTTCTGGTTCTTAAGTACATTTCTTTTTACCTAGGCATTCTCAGCCTTTAAGACTTCGTGTAAGTTTGTCATCCATCAACTTGATAAAATATTGCTGTGGCTGGGCAAGTTTGAGTTCCTTGCTGCAGCTGTCTCTCAGAATGTGCATTGCTGAGTGAGATTATGCCTCTAATTCTGAATTAGACTAGAGAGCACTGACAGAGCTATCCTCAGATTTTACTAATTATTCTGTGCTAGGTTTTCCCCATTGTTTGCCATCCAGGTAGCATTCACCTCATTTGGAGAAGAAGAAACCTATTAATTCCTGTTCCATGTGATCTCTTCCTTGGTATGTGTTGCAAAGCAATAGTGTAATCATACTATAAGCCATTCTGTCCCCTCCCCTCTGTAAAAACCTCTGGATCTCCACCTTTTCTTAGTGAAGCAGGAGGACCTGCCTGCCTACTCAAAAGCAGCATGAAGGGAAGCTCACAGGGCTGAGGCACTGTAAAAAGACATTAACGTAAATCGAAGTTCTCTTGAGAGTGGACAGTAGTAACAGAAGATTTCTAAGGAATAAATTACTCACACCTTCCTCATTCTTTGCATAATTAGAACAAAACAAGACCATGGTTAAGATAGACACTAAAACTAAATGCATTGCTTCTTTTTCTCCTTTATTTCAAACTTGCTTTTGTCCCCCCAAACACATACACATATACACACGTGCGTACACACTGTTCATTAATTTGGGAGTTTTGAATTGATCACAAAAAGGTAAATTAAAATTGCAATGAAAACTTGAAGGACTTTTTTTTTTTGTTTTGAGGAAGATTAGCCCTGAGCTAACATCTGCTGCCAATCCTCCTCTTTTTGCTGAGGAAGACTGGCCCTGAGCTAACATCCATGCTCGTCTTCCTCTACTTTATACATGGGACGCCTACCACAGCATGGCTTTTTGCCAAGCGGTGCCGTGTGCGTACCCGGGATCCGAACCAGTGAACCCTGGGCTGCTGAGAGTGGAACGTGCGAACTTAACCACTGTGCCACCAGGCCGGCCCCTGAAGTACTTTTTTTAACTGAGCAAAAAAAGAAACATTTAAAAGGAGAGGCATCCAGTGACTAAGATTAATTTTTGCTCAGTGGTGTGGGAAAACTGGCATTCAGAGACCAGGCATCTTCTGTGTGACTTTTCCATTAACTTACCATTTGATCTTGGACAAACCATTTCATTTTTTGCCCTCTGGATCCCGTTTGCTCTTCGTAAAATGAGAGGATTAAGTTAGAGGAGCTCTAGCATTCTTAAAGATTTTTATTTTTCCCTTTTCTCCCCAAAGCCCCCTGGTACATAGTTACATATATTTTTTTAGTTGTGGGTCCTTCTAGTTGTGGCATGTGGGATGCCGCCTCAGCATGGCCTGATGAGCGGTGCCATGTCCGCGTCCAGGATCTGAACCCGCGAAACCCTGTGCTGCCAAAGCAGAGCACACGAACTCAACCACCCGCCACGGGCCGGCCCCAGAGGAGGTCTAGCATTCTGATTCTGTACTGTGGTACTACATACTTCAGAGTCCTTACAGTACTGTTTTTATGGAATGATCCTTGTCCTAAAAGAGATTTGGAGAACGGGATATTATTTTTTTAGGCAATTCCTCCAATTTTGAGAGCTACCTTTTCTTTTGCTCTTGTTCATTAATTAGTTATTGAAATTAGGGTTTTTATGGTATTTCTTATAGTTGGTAGTTTGTTTTTACCTACCTTTTTTTTTTTTATTGAAGTTATGGTAGTTTACAACCTTGTGAAATTTCAGTTGTATGTTATTGTTTGTCAGTCATCTTATAGGTGCACCACTTCACCCTTTGTGCTCACTCCCCACCGCCCTTTCCCCTGGTAACCACTAATCTGTTCTCTTTGTCTATGTGTTTGTTTATCTTCCACGTATGAGTGGAGTCATACAGAGTTTGTCTTTCTCTATCTGGCTTATTTTGCTTAACATAATATCCTCAAGGTCCATCCATGTTGTTGTGAATGGGATGGTTTTATCCTGTTTACAGCTGAGTAGTATTCCATTGTGTATATACACACACATACCCCCTATCTTCTTTATCCAGTCATCAATCAGTGGGCACTTAGGTTGCTTCTATGTCTTGTTTGCCTACCTTTTTAATCAGAGAGATCTCATGTAGTAATTCTCCAGTCCAGGGACTTATGCTTCATCATGTCACGTCATATTCCTTATTGGGAGTGGTAAAACCTGCTCCATACTTGAATACATTTTCTTAATTTTTTTAAGCTATTCTGTGTTTTAGCTACCTTTTTAAATGCTTTTTATGTGTATTACTTCACGCCTACCTGAGGGAAGGATTCTGTGGGTGTCCCCTTACTATGCCTTTTGTTCTCAGACCCCTGGGTGACTCCGAGCTTATGTGCATGCCGGAGCATCTAGTTGACATGGTGTCTTGGGCACTCGCCTCTAATCTGGGCTTGTACTTCATGGCCGCTGACCCCCCACCCAGATTGCCTCTTCTAACTCTCCAACTCTTGAGCCTTGTAACTCCTGCTTGGTGAAGTAGCCAGATGCTGACCTCATCTTTATCTTCCTTCAGGCTAACCACATTTCTGATCCACAGTATGAACTATGGTCCAGAATTTGTACTCCTTTTTGACTGGCCACCTTAGTTCTACTGGTTCCTGCTTCTGCTCCTGGTCTTTTGGCTGACTCCCATTTTGCAGTTTTCTATTTATGGATAGACTCGTTGGGGCAGGGTCTGTGAGATTTGAAGGTAGCAGGAACTTACAATTTTAGTCATTGCCTTAGGTTTTTTTGGGTACTGGTGGGGAGGGTCTGGGTAGGCTTGCTAGAACTGAAAATCATTTGACTCTGAGGAACAAGTGTCCATGCTTGTTCTTTACCTAGGATTTTCTCTCCTCCTTCAGAATGTGGCAGCCAACTCAGACTGCTGATTTCTTCACACATGCTACTTCATCCTCAGTCATGCCTCTGCCGACAGGTGGCACCCTTGCATGGCGAGGGCTGGGGTGTACTGAACATCCTGGCTACTGGAGCCCCAAGTTAAAATCACACTTGGAGTTGGACTTGGCTGTAGACCCATGATTCCTTGAATGTGCATTTCAACCTTTTTACTGAGACGTAAGAATGTTAAACTGTGAAACTGGAAGACGCCGTAAAGATTCCCCTCATTTTATGGATGAAGAAACTGAAGCTAGGAGCAGTTAAATGATTGCTCAGAATCGTAACTATTAAGTGGCAGAGATTTTACAACCTGGTGTTCTGACTCCAAGCCAAATTATGTTTTTCCCACAAACCAAAGATAGAAGATGTCAGTAAATTGAGGGTGTGGGGTGTGTGTGTGTGTGTGTGTTTTGGGGGAGTGTGACTAGTTTTGCTTGAGTGAGGTTGTTGAGGCATATATGATTTCTAAGGTGTGTTCTAACAGTTTGCCTCTGGCACCTTGTGACTACATTGCAACAACACCCTCCCCATCAGACTTTCATAACTTTCACATATATTGTACATATTTAATTATGTTATTCAGTTATAATATATGTATTTAAAAAAGGTAAGAAAGCCAAAATTTGACCATATTTCATCACCAAGACTTTCTGAACCCACGAACCTCCTCTTTTTTTCCCCCATTGGTGAGAGCTTTGCCATAGAGTAAGGTGACCCTGATTCCTTGCCAATGAACCTATTATTGTGCTTTGACATGTATTGCTACTAAACTACTTAAGATCAAGAGGAAGGAGAGACTCAGTTTGTGTTCAGGACAGAGTTTAAATGGAAATTCACATTTTTTTCAGCAGTGTAACACTGCCACTCTTGACCATGAATGT
Source organism: Equus quagga (assembly GCF_021613505.1). Lineage (NCBI taxonomy): Eukaryota > Metazoa > Chordata > Mammalia > Perissodactyla > Equidae > Equus > Equus quagga. The sequence continues at coordinate 138,087,448 of NC_060267.1, forward strand.
AGCACCGTATTACGTATTGAAGTTAATGAAAAGACATACAAGGTTGGTTCCTGCACTCTAGTTGGGGACTTGAGTAAACTATGTGAGTGGTATGTATAGTAGAAAAGGTGAGTGCTTGGGGACAGAGGTTCCAGTTAAGGAAACTTTCCTGAGCTGGGCCTTGGTAATCTCGTCACACTTTATAGACCAAAGGTGGAACAATCTTAACTTGCCCTTTGTTTCTAAAAGCTTTATTTGAAAACTATAATCAAATCATTGCAGTTGATGGCAAATGGCTTTAAAAAACTCCAACCTGACTATTCCTCATCTTGGACAAAGACATCTCATGTAGTCTTTTTTTTTTTTTTGAGGAAGATCAGCCCTGAGCTAACATCTGCCCATCTTCCTCTACTTTATATGTGGGACACCTACACAGCATGGCTTGCCAAGCAGTGCCATGTCCGCACCCAGGATCTGAACTGGTGAACCCCAGGCTGCCGAAGCGGAACGTGCGCACGTAACCACTGCACCAATGGGCCGGCCCCTCATGTAGTCTTGATAGAATATTTCACAGTATTCTATATTAGTACATGATGGTGACTTACAGGTGAGGCAATAAAAATCAGCTTGTTCAAGGTCAAGTATAGCCTAACTTTTCAGTGTAACTTTTTTTTTTTGGAGAATTTTCTTCTATAGATCCTTCAGTCCTGAATGTACAGTTTGTAAGCTCAAAGTCCAGTGCAGGAAAGGACCATGCTGAATTAAGTAGGGGCAGTGAGCTCTGATGGGTAGATAAGACCTCAAGTCACAGATTGATGGATTCCCAAAGTTTCAGAGGTCAGAGGAAGAAAGCTGCCCCAGTGTGTTCACATGGCAACTAAGCGATCAGTAGGCTGGAAAGAGCAGGGCTGGTGCGGGAGGGAGAGACCCAGTTTGTTCAAGGAACCAAGAGAGAGCAGGGCAGGAGTAAAAGTACGAGGGATGTGTTGTCACACAAATGTCTTATACCTGGGGTACCTGTCCCCAAAGCCCTGATCGCTGAAATCTTTAAATGAACCCTTTATTAAACTCTTCCACAATGCAGAGCTACAGACGAAGCTCTCACTGGGCTTGGGGGACTCCACTCAAGTCAGTTTTCAAGTGAATTTGATAAGTTGCTATGACAGCAGACCCACTCATCCTTTGAGAAATGAATGCCTCTAATTTTGATAATACATTAGGGTCTTTTTTTTAAGGTGAAATTTTGAGCAATTTTCTGGAATCGTTATTCTTTTTATGGCTGAGGATTGGCAAATGAGTCTTGCTTATTTTTAAAACAGTTTTTTGAGTGGGTGAGTGTGGAAGTGTGGGCATAGTGTCAGATAAGTGAATGTGTGGGTATAACGTGTATCTATATCAGTGAAAGCCAGAATAATTACTATCCTCAGTACCCAGATTGGCACCAAACCATGTTTTAATGTGCAGATCTAAACAGAGTGCTAGTTAACAGGAAATTACGTTTCCAGTTTAACAGTGGCATTTGATTGTGCAGAGTAGCAGGTTCCTTCCTTTCTCTTTCTGTTTCGTTCATTCTTTCTTTCTTTCATGCTAGTAAATAAATTAAGCACCTAACCACGTGAGGAGAGAGGAACATTGGGGGAAAGATGGGTTTTGTTGTGAATACTGGGGACTTGGTGTGATGTCACTGCCAGCTCTGTGTGATCGTAGGTGGTGTTAGAGCTCCAGGAGCTAGAGGCGGGAGAGCAGTGGGAGAGACGATGTCGCTCTCAGACAGGCAGCCAGCCTCTCGCACTGCCGCTTACGGGCAGCTCTGTAAGGGCAAGCCTGAAGAGTGCCGAATGGACTCCCCAAAAGAAATCAGTCAAGCTGGATTTGAGTGGCAGAGAACAGAGGGCAAACTGAATGAAATCGGGCTGAATGTCAGCATGGACGGGCAGCTAAAAGACAGGCTCGTGAAGAATGCCAGCTTCCTGGAGCAGAATAAGCTCTGCCGCTTTGAGGGGAAGCTAGACAAAGAGCTCAGCATTGAAGTGCAGGACAAGGACTATCAAGCAACCTCGGGTCACCTTGAGAGCAGGTATGTGATTTCAGAAACCTGCCATCCCTCAGAGGGGAACTCAGTACACCAGAAGACAGCTGAGTTCCATTTGGGACCCAGAGAGGGGCCAGACGAAAACAAAGCCACTGTAGTTCAGGGGATGGTGGCAGGGAAGAATGGGCCAGAGATGAAGAGCCAGCCAGATCTGGATTTCCCTGGGGCTGCTGACATCTCTACTTGTTATGTGAAGGAGCAGGAAACCAGTGTTTGGAACCCCAACTTTCATCCAGTGGTTCAAGGCTCTCAGGGCTCAAGGGAAGCAATTCCAGGAAAGGAGAATGGCATCACCCCTGGCTGCCAGGTGATTGGGGTGGTAAGTGATAACTTTGGGCAGCTTGAATGTGAGTCCTCACCGCCAGTGGCTGTAGCCCACCCAGCCCCTACTATTGAGCATTCACCCACTACCATTCCACCAATCACTATGGTGGAGTTCACCCAGGAATATTTGAATGCCAGCTCTCATATCAGAGACCATGATAAGGAGTTGGAGAAGTTGAGTTCTGCTGAGGAGGGGGCTTCGCTTGACCAAGGCCCCCAGCAGAAAAAGGCAATGCGCCGGGCTCTGTCTGAATGTTCTCACCTCTCAGTTCCCCCAGCTGTCAACCTTGCAGATAAGTATCCTCAGCTCCCTGCCCGAGAAGAGATTTCTTCTGGCCTGCCTCTTACCAGTAGCCCAGTGCCGAGTCCCATGCCCAGGAAATTGGGGGCTCCTGCCATGAAGCGCTCCGTGACAGTGGCTGAGGAACAGACAGCTAGCTTCGTATTGAACCCTGGGGAACTGCCCATCCTGTCTGCTGAAGAGGTACCTCCTTTTATCTGCGAGGAACCAGTGGCCGAGAAGAGAGAAGAATTGACCCACTTCAGCAACAGCAGCAGCAGCTCTGGGAAGAAGGAGCTGGGCACTACTAAGGCACATCTCCATGGTAAGCTGGAGCAGCCTCCTGAAGTAAGTAGCAAGGAAAAAGGACAAGAAGATATTCGTGAAACAAGAACAGATTTGTGCTCCCAGGTCTGCCAGGGAGGTGAGAAACAGCCAGGACAGACAGCTCTAGCAGGGAAGAAAGAAATTGAGGTCATTGCAACCCAGAGCACTCCATCGTTCCTGTGTGAAGAGACCCCACGTGATGGTATGTTTCTAAATTTTGCCTCCATGGGGAACAAGCAGACAGCAAGGAAGGAACCAAAGTGACAGATTAGCGAAACGAGCGTTAGGCCGCTTGTTACTGCTGGAGTCTGCCTGCCTGAGGAAAGCTTAATTCCCTTGCATCAGAAGGTTGCTGGGAGGGAGGCAAGAAAGTGAACAAAGTGAATCTGGCTGGGTCAACCTGAACGTCTGCTAGCATGGCAGACAGTGTAGACTGAGGATGTGGCTGATTGAGTTGGGGGTGGGATGGGGTCGGAGGGTGGTGGACATAAGAAATAGAACCCCTTTCATGACCTCATGTCACCCTGCCCACCCCATCCCCCATCCTCCCAACCCTCGGCTCCCTGTTGGTTTGAGCCAGATGATTCCTGAGCCCTAAATCATCCAATCACAACTGATTGATTTCCCTGCTTGAAAATCTGTCACTGTGTAGATTTACAATAGGTTTATCAGCACTAACCTCCACTCATTAAGTTGCACGGTCTGGATGCAAGCTGTTTTCCATTTTGCTCTTGAGAACGTTTTACTTTTGTTTAAGCTGAAAAAGCGCCTTTTAAAGCTGACTATTTAATATTCTTTTCTGTTCTTCATGTTTGACCAAATCTCGCTTCTAGTTTTCTCTTTCTGTACGTGTGTTGGGAGGATTTGTGGGGAGAAGGGGAAGAAAGGGAAAGAGGAGAGAGAAGGAGAGACTTGTACTTAATAAACAGCTAAATGTTGCAGTCTTTGTGGCTGCCTTCTGTGTCTTTCTTCCCGGCCCTTTCTTCTCCTCCCCATCCCCCATCCCCCCATGGATCTTATTGTTGGTGGTGAGTCCAGTTTGAGCACAAAGGACCATGATTCACAAGCTAATCAATGGGAATTTAAATCATGTGTTGTTTGTAACAAAATAACCTCTTTTCCTGAGAGGAATTATTTATTCCTCTCAGTACATTTTAATGAAATTTTTCACTCATTTTCTCTTAAAGTTAGAAATGGGTATTTTCTAAGGGAAGTGTAAGTGGAAAGGACCCTTGAAGACTGACAGGTTTTTTTTTTAATGGAGATTGGCAAAGAAGCTTCGTGTTTCCTCTATGATTTCTTATGACTCCAAGATGACAAGAACTCAGGTATTCTGTGCTGTTGCTTGTTTCTAGCTGTGGCAGAACTGTAAGCTCCTCATGGATAAGATTGTGTCACCTTTTTACTGACCTTCAGGTGCCCAATCAGTGCCATACACCTTGGAGGTGCTAAGGAGTGAAGACTTTTGTTTATTTCAGAAAGAGTTTATCCTAGTTCACACTAACGCGTTTATGCTGGTAGAAAAAAATTTCAAATGACTGGCAAACCTCACTGATCCATTCACCTAATAAATGTTTGAATACTGACTCTGCTAAATGCTATGTAGATAAAATTATATGAAGATTCATTTATTCAATATGCCTACCATACGCCAGTCCCTATTTAGGCACTGGATATTGTCATTATCCTCAAGCAACTTATGCCTCAGTTAGGGTGGAGAGGGGGTGAGAGGGTTGTGAATCACGGCAACTTTTTAGAGGGGGTGGTCTTGGAAGCCTAGGATGCCTAACAATGCAGAGGGAAAGGCTTCCAGGCAAAGGGATGCAAAAAAAAAAAAAAGGTGAATCCTAGACATCTCACATTAGTTAGAAGAACAATGGCGAGTGTTTATAGAACACTCTGTTAAAGATCATTTAATTTCAAAGAATGGAAATGCAGGAACTCAAATTTTAAAAAAGGTATTTATTGACTAGGAATCCAGTTGCAGGAAGTGCTGCAGCGATTGTGTGTCTCAGGACCTCGGCTCCTCCTTAAACATGTGTCTCCATTCCTTTCCCTTCTGGAGACTTTTTTCTCTGCCATCTCTTACTTTCTGCTTCCTTTGTGACTCTGGTCTGCACAGGACATTGGATTGCCATCCGTACATATGTGGCAAGAAATAACGGAAGAACAAATCTAGAAAGTTGTTTGGAACCCTAGCTTCAAATACCCCCTTAAGATGTTTAAACCTTACTCCCTTATTCAAAAAATTGTGGTGACTTCCTATGACAATAAATGAAGTGGCCCAAAGTCGGCTTTGGGAAGACTTACTTGTTCTGAGTAGCTAAGATGAACTGGAAGACAGAGGATTGAATGCAGAACATCCTGTGATGATAGTTTGATTCAGGAAGTCGTAGCAGGTGAAATATCGAGGACATGATAGGGGAAATATAACAGAGGCGAAATCAACTGTATTTGAAAACTGGATGTTGAAGCTGCAAGAGAGAGGGGAGTTGAAGGTGATGCTGTGAATTTTGAGCCTGAGTTTCACGACACATAGTAGTACAAATAATGGAAAGATCCAGCAGGAGGGAGCAGTTTTGTGGAGCAGTTATGAATTCTGTTTTGAACGGTCTTTTGCGAAACTGTGGGGACATTTTGGTGATGGTCATTAGCAATTGGTTGGTAGACCTCTGAGGCAAAGGAGGAGGGTCTTGGTGAGAAGCACTGTCTGGGAGGGAGACAGCAGTTTCTGCTTATGCATGGGTCAGGTGAGTCACACTTACTTGTGCAGGTTGAAATGTTGCATGCCTTTGTCAGAGGCAGTAAGACTTAGTGAAGTGTTCATGTTGTTTATTGACAAATCCTGTGCCTGTTGAAGAAGGTTCATAGTGGTCTGGGGCCAGTGGCAGTAAGTCACACATTTGGTAAGGTATTCTTTCAGCTTGCTATAGAACAAAGACATTACCAACCTTGTGTGGTGGGCTTTTTTATTTCTTTATATTTTTAAAACTAAAAAAAATCCAACTTTTGACTAAAAATACATATGGTTTCAAACATCAAAAAGTACAAAAATGTGGGGCCAGCCTGGTGGCACAGCAGTTAAGTTCACATGTCCCACTTCTTGGTGGCCCAGGGTTCGCTGTTTCGAATCTCGGGTGCGGACATGGCACAGCTTGGCAAGCCATGCTGTGGTAGGCATCCCACGTATAAAGTGGAGGGAGATGGGCATGGATGTTAGCTCAGGGCCAGTCTTCCTCAGCAAAAAGAGGAGGATTGACAGTAGTTAGCTCAGGGCTAATCTCCCTAAAAAAAAAATAATAATAATAATTTAATTTAATTTAATTTAAAAAGTACAAAAATGCTATGCATTAGAAATTTTCCTACCAAGACAAGATGATGATGATTCACTTTTTCCTGCTTCTCTCCTATAAATATAGCTAAATACTCTGGAAGGAAATCAGCGATCATAAAAAGAATCTGAAGTGTGGAAAGGAGAGGGCAGACTGTGTAGGGATGTTAGGACTTGAAGCAGGACAGTGTAGTGAGTTCCCTGGGTTTTCTTTTTAATCTCCTATTGTATCCCAATCTGGGCACTGGAGAGTACCTGCAAGCTGGAATCACCAACAGGCATAGATCGGGAAACAAAAGGAAAAGAAAAAAGAAAGAAAAGCCAATTCTCTCGTGCTAAAAGACCACGAAAAGGGAAGCCCAGTAAAGACCTACTAGTAAGCCCTATTTTTCTACCCATAATCAGTAGTAGCGGTACAGGACTGGATTCTCGTGCTGGTACAGTGTCAGCAGAGCTCATGAGAGCCCACCTGTTGCCCATTTCACACCTAGCAGCAGCTGCAGGCGTGATCCACCCACACTGGCACCAACACAGTATGAGCCACCCACGCTGGCAGGGAAACCCATCCTCTGTCCCCCACCAGGTGATAGCACCGCTGGCATCTATAGGCCTGAAGTCGTCCAGTCTTCTACCCAGTAGCAGAAGGGGACTGAGGTAGATTTCCTCCTACACCCTTCTCTCCAGTAGCAGAAGGCCAGGTAGGTGCTTCCTGCTCCCAGCAGTATCAACAGAGATTGAACAGGAACCAGCACTGGGCAGCCAGAAAACAGGCCAAGAGAAACTGTCTGCATTTCATGGGTCCAGCGTCAGTCAACCCCCACCTAGTAAAACCACCTGGCCCAGGGAAGTGCCTTCAGCCCTTGCAGGCACTACCAGCAGGAATTGAGTGACAGCCTCATGGAGCCAGAAGAACATAGCAGGCCAGAATTGCATTGCAAGGGCTCTGGAAACTAAATTGTCATTGAAACTACAGCCAGAACCTTCACACTAAATTTAAACAGTGATTACCTACTAAAATACGAAGTTAGGATTTTAAAGCAGCCATCATAAAATTGCTTGAACAAGAAATTATGAATTCTCTCTCTCTTTTTTTTTGTAAGATTGGCATGTGAGCTAACAACTGTTGCCAATCTTTTTTTTTTTCCTGCTTTTTCTCCCCAAAGCCCCCTAGTACATAGTTGTATATTTTAGTTGTGGGTCCTTCTAGGTGTGGCATGTGGGACGCCACCTCAGCGTGGCCTGACAAGCAGTGCCATATCCGCACCCAGGATCCGAACCGGTGAAATCCTGGACCGCCGAAGTAGAGTGCATGAACTTAACCACTTGGCCATGCGGCTGGCCCACGAATTCTCTTGAAACAAGTGAAAAATTAGAAAATCTCAGCAAAGTAGAAGTTATATAAAAAAAATTATAGATAGGAAAGATACAATAATCAAAATAAAAAATGTGTCTGGGGCCAGCCTGATGGTGCAGTGGTTAAGTTTGTGCGCTCCACGTCGGTGGCCCTGGTTCACTTGTTCAGCTCTCAGCTGCAGACCTATGCACAGCTTGTCAAGCCATGCTGTGGCAAGTGTCCCACATATAAAATAGAGGAAGCTGGACATGGATGTCAGCTCAGGGCCAGTCTTCCTCAGCAAAAAGAGGAGGATTGGTGGCAGATGTTAGCTCAGGGCTAATCTTCCTCAAAAAAAAAGTGTCCAGTGGGCTCAGTAGTAGTTTGGAGATGTCAAAGAAGAGAATCAGTGAACTTGGGAACAAATCAATAGAATTTATTCAGTCTGAACAACAGAGAGAAAGACAGAAAAAAAAATTACAGCTCCTCAAAGGCTTCTGTGTCAATTACAAAAGATTTATATATTGGAATCCCAGAAGATGAGAAAGAATGTGAGACTGAAAAACTATTTGAAGAAATAATAACTGAAAACTTCCCAAATTTATCAAAAGACATAAACCTACAGATTCATGAACTGAACGAACTTCAAATAGGAAAACCCAAGGAAATCTATGCTAAGATATATCATAATTAAACTTCTGTAAACTAAAGACAAAAAATCTTAAAAACAGCCGGGGAGAAATTATGCATTATCTATTAGGAAACAGCAATTCAAATGATAGTGTGATTCTTATCAGAAACCAGGGAGGGCAGAAGGAAGTGGCACATTTTTTTTTGTGGGCTAAAAAATAAGAACAGGGCCAGCCCAGTGGTGCAGTGGTTAAGTTTTCATGTTCCACTTCAGTGGCCCAAGGTTCACCGATTTGGATCCTGGGTGCAGACCTACACACCCCTTGTCAAGCCATGCTGTGGCAGGTGTCCCACATGTAAAGTAGAGGAAAACGGACATGGATGTTAGCTCAGGGCCAGTCTTCCTCAGCAAAAAGAGGAGGATTAGTGGCAGATGGACTAATCTTCCTCAAAAAAAAAGAAAAGAAAACAGTCAACTACAAATGCTTTGTCTGGTAAATATTCCTTCAGAAATAAAGGGAAAATAATGACATTCTTAGATTTATGGCATTGAGTGCTTATATTAGAAAAGAGAAAATGTCTCAAATTAATAATCGAAGTTGCTACATCAAGAAGCTAGAAAAAGAACGAGATAAATCCAAAGCAAGCAGAAATCAGTTAAGTTATGAACAGGAAAACAACAAAGAAAATGTACTAAACCAAAAGCGCGTTCTTAAAAAAAAAGATAGGATTGATAAACCTTTAACAAAACTGAAAAAGATAAAAAGAGACAAGACACAAACCACCAGTGCAGGAACAGGGGATATCACTACAGCCATTAAAACAAAAATAAGGTAATACTAGGAGCACCTTTTCACTCACAAATTCGACAATTTGGAAGAAATGGGCCAATTCCTTAAAAACCACAGATTACCAAAACTCAGCCAAGATGAAATAACAAACCTGAATAACCATTAACAAAATTGAATTTTTAATTAAAAAGCTTCTGATGGTTTCACTGGAGAATTTTACCATACATTTAAAGAATAACATCAATTTTACACATTCTTTTTCGTAAACGAGGAGGAGGGAACACTTCCTTGCTCATTTTAGAAAGTCAGTATTATGCTGATACCAAAACCAGACAGACAGTACAAAACAAACTACAGACTAATCTCTCTCATGAACTTAGATGCAAAAATTCTTAAACAAAATATTAACAAATCACATCCAGCAATATATGAAAATAATTCTACACAACAGCCAAGTGAAATTTATTCCAGATATGCAAGGCTGGTTCAGTAATCAAAAATCAGTGTAATCCGTATGAACAGTCTAAAGAAGAAGAATCATAAACACAGAAAACGCATTTAACAAAATCCACCACCCATTCATGATAAAACTCTCATCAAAGAATAGAGAGAATCTCCTCAGCTGGATAACGAGCGTCTACAAAAAATCTTACAGCTAAAATCATAGTTAATAGTGAAAGACTAAATGCTTTCACCCTAAATCAGGAACAAGGAATTATGCCTGCTGCCATTGCTCTTATTTAACGTAGTACTGAAAGTTCTAGTTGACAAAATAAAGCAAGAAAAGGAAAAGAAAGGAATATAGCTTAGGAAGAAATAAATCTGTTGTTTGTAGGTGACATGATTGTCTATATAGAAAATTCCAAGGAATCTACCCCCAAAAAATCCTAGAATAAGTGAGGTCAGCAAGGTCATAGGATATACTATCAACAAATAAGAATCAATTGCATTTCCATATGCTAACAGTGAAACTATTTTACTCAAAATCCTGTAAATACATGTTCATATCACCTTTATTCATAGTAGTGAACAACTGGAAACAACCAAAATGTCCTACAGTAGGTGAAAGATTAAACTGGCACAGCCAAACCTTGGAATACTTCTCCACAACTAAAAGGAACTAACTAATGATACATGCAGCAACACGATGCCTCTCAAAAGCGTGATGCTAGGTGAAAGAAGCCAGGCTCAAAAGGTAACATACTGTATGCTTCTGTTTATGTAATATTCTTGAAATAATATTATAGAGATGGAGAGCAGATTAGTAGTTGCCAGAGATTTAGGGATTGGAAAGGGAAGGGAGGTGGAGTGGCTATAAAAGGGTAACATGAGAGAGCCCTGTGGTGATGGAACATTTTTGTGCTTTGATTATTAGTAGTGGTTACATAAAGCTACACATGATAAAATTGCACAGAACTGCGTATTTGCGTACTTGCACACACACACACAAATGAGTGCCTGTAAAACTGGAACTATCTAAACAAGCTCTGTGGATTTTACCAATATTGGTACCCTGGTTTTGATGGCGTACTATAGTTATGCAAGATATTGACACTGGGGAGGCTGGCTGAAAGGTTACATGGGACCTCTCTGTACATTTCATTGCAATTTCCTGTAAATCTATACTTGTTTCAAAACGAAAAGTTTTAAAATAAAGCCTCCTATCCTCCCTAGTTTTGTGCCCCATTTTCCCCTATCAAAATTGTTAGTCTTGTTTTGTTTCATCATGATACATCCAGAGACTTTTTTAAAATGCACATACAAGAGTATTTTCAATAGTAACATATTTTCACCCATCCCTTTTGTAGACGAATGGTTTCATGTTCTACGTACTATTGTGCCCCTTGCTTTTTTTTTTTCACTTAGTAGAGCTTGTTCCATATCAGTCGTGCTTTATTTTTCAGCTTCAGAGATTGCATTGATACTCTGCCATGATGCTTTAACCGCTTTCCTATTAGCAGTCTTCCAGGTTGTTTAAGTCTTGCTTTTAGAAATGATGCTCTGGTGAAAGACCTTACACATTTGCTATTTTGCAAGTGTGTAACTATCTCTAAGAGAAATTTCTAGAAATTGGATTTCTGGATTAGAATATATCTACACTTGTAATTTTCAGCCACTAGACTACCCCGCATGAATTGTACTGTTTCACACACTTACCAGCAGTGTATATCTTCATGTTGTCCACAACAGCTATTTTCAAATTTTAGGACTTTTGACAGTGTGTTAGGTTAAAAAGGGCGTTTCAATATAGTTTTAATTTTCATTTCTCTGAAGGATTGGACATCTTTTCATATTTTCAGAAGTGATTTGTATTTCTGTAAACTGTTCTTTTGGCCATTTTTCTAGTGGATTATTGGCCTTTATAGGAGTTACTGATTTGAAGGAGTAATTTATATAATAAGCTCTTTGTCTTTGATGTGAGGTTCAATATTTTTTTCCTGTTTATCACTTGTCTCTTGACTTTTATTATTGTTCTTTTGGCCACGTTGAAATTTTTTATTTTTCTTTAGCCAAACTTCTCTTTGGTGACTTGTGGATTTTGTGTCAGTTAGAAAGTTCTTCCCCACACCCAGGTTATAAACTTTATGGTATTTTAATGCTTTCAGCTGTAACCCTATTGAAATCCGGAGTAACTGCCCCACAGTGATGTTGCTGGGCATAGCTTTAGGAGTAGACTATTTCTGGCCCTGGGTCTGATTTCATGGGTGTCCTCACCCTTGTTGGAAATCTGGGTCACTGCTAAAACTAGATCAAGTTAATCTCACATCCTCCATAAAGTGGTGCTTTAGAGGGAAAGGAAGTAAGGGGAGGACATTGGATGATCTTCTGGCTCTTATCCCATCTCCCAGCAACCTTTATTCCAAGAGATAAACTCTAGTAGAAGAGGTTTTTGTCCCCAGTGTGCTCCGGGAGTTAGTGGTTGGGTGACAGAACCCCTTCGCCGGTCTCTAGGGAAGGGAAACCAAACTTTAAGGGCCATTTCCTTCCATTGATCCCACTTAGGTTACTTCTCCACAGGGACAGGCTGCCTGAATCTCTGGAATCTAAAACTGTCCTCCATCACAATAAGGAGAACTTGGGAGTCTAGTCCACATTTCAGCAGCACAGCTCTGGATTTTTTTCAGAATGAAGGGCTAGTTAGTAGTCTGTCTCTCCTAAGACTTGCATTTTCAGAATGGGTATGAAAAACATTTGCTTAGCATAACTTTCTGGCCCGTAGGAATAGCCAAGCCAGAAGAAGTAAGGCCCACTGTGAGTGTGACCGGAAATGACATCACCGCCCCTCCAAACAAGGAGCTCCCACCAAGCCCAGAGAAGAAAACAAAGGTAGGTGCCAGAATGGTGGGTTATCTTCTCCTGCTATAATTTTTTAAACAGTAGCTTCTGGTATTGTTGCTTGAATAATGAATGAAATTTCTTTTTGCTGAGCTATTATGAGTCCTTCCTTAAGTTTGAATATGCTTGGAAAAGATTTTATATTCCCATTTTACCATAGTGGCCTAATTCAAACCTTAAAATCTGTGCCATGGACCTTATGATCTTTAATATCTGTAGAAATGTCCTGTAGAGGTTGTTTCTGCTTCCCCTAACAACAATAAACGGAATTACAGAGCTACTCAGAAATAGATTCTGAAATCTACATTCATGAAAAGAGAACACAGATTTTTAAGGTGGATCGTAGCTTCAGAAACTTATTGGTATTTATTGAAACTTACAAATGCCACACATTAGTGTGGTTTTAAAAGAGGATGCTGATGTTGCCTTATCAAGGTCCAGATAGTAATAGCTTAATCATCTGCTGGTGGCTTTCTTCATAGATTTATTGCTGCCACCAAAAGTTAGTTAATTGTTTAAAGCTATTCCTGAATTTAAGTCTTCAGGTGCCAAACTGCTAGAATTTGTGCCACTGTCATTAAGAAACAATTCTCAGTTTTCTTTCTCTCTAATCTGGTGTCTTTCCACTCTTCACTGGGCTCAGAAGAAAGGAATGCTAATTTTCAGTTGCGTATATCCTCATTGCTTATAATTTTACTTTGAATTGTGCAATTTATACTTTTTTTTCATTTGTTTGTATTCTTGTCTGTGTGTTTGATGTTGGCCTTTAAAAAAAACCCCAAAAAACAACAAATCAACTTAAAAGCCTTTGGCCACCACTCAACCTGCAAAGACTTCAACATCGAAAGCCAAAACACAGCCCACTTCTCTCCCTAAGCAGCCAGCTCCCACCACTTTTGGTGGGTCGAATAAAAAACCCATGAGCCTTGCTGCAGGCTTAGTAGCAGCTGCCCCACCCAAACGCCCTGCTGCCGCCACTACCAGGCCTTCTTCCATGTTACCTTCAAAAGACGCGAAGCCCAAGGTAAGTTGTCATCTAACCACTGTGTCAGGGAAAAGTTTTCCCCTCTGAGGGTCAGATAGACTCTTGTTGCTGCCAGACAGTGGAATTGGGCTGGTAGAATGGGGGAAAGACAAGGGAAAAGTGAGAAGGGCGACTTGGAAATCAATTTGGGGGCCCATGTTGCAGCCATAACATTTGAAGGCCTTTTATGCTTTGTCCCTTTCCCTGCACTGGTTGGAGACAGTATGGCATCTACTTTGGTTCCTCCTTACGCTTCATCTGTGTAAATACTTGTTAACCAGTTTCCTCTACTCCAACTACTAATCAGATATCTATTTCTAGTATGATTCCCACATTGAATTCTCAGTCAAATTCAGTTCTTTGTCTTTCTCTTTAATCATCCTGCAGAAGTGAATTTTACCCATTACTTTTGTGGTAAGTTCTTCGAGCTGAACTCAGCAGGTTCCAGCATCATGTGGTAACTTACTTTGCTTTTGGCATTAGGCCACCTCTCACTGGGCTCCTTCTGAACTTTTCAGTTTTCCAGGTCACCCACACATTATTGCCTAGAAACTGGTCAATTTGGAGCAGGATTAGCTTCACAGGGTTCTATGAGAGGGTAGGTGGAGTCTGTGGCTGCCTTCCTTAACATTTTGTTTTATTTAAGAAGAGCCTTTAGGTCAGCCTGATGTCATTCTTTAAATTTATGGTGGGAAATAGTTTCCTGTGTTAGAATATCAGTGTTTTAATCTAATCTTGTGAAGAAAACTGGTGGAATCTAGGAATTGTAGTCCAGGTTGAAACCCTGGCCAAGAAACTGGGAAATCCTGTCATAGACAAGGAGTGATGAAATCTCATAAAGCTTTCTGATCCTTATTTACCCAGTTGACTATTTTTCCTGATTGTTAGACAACAATTTATCTGAATAAGAGGCCAGAGAGAAGATGACTGGAGTGATAGCTCAGCTCCTACTTCACACTTATTCAGCAGCAAATCCTGGGGGAGACAGAGGAGGGTGTAGGGAGGAGGGGCTTGTCTAGTGAAATTTCACTCTGTAATAATAAAAGTGACGTGTACTGTAGCAGTTTCTTTATATACGTTAACTCCTTTAATTCTCTGTCAATGATCCATGATGTGTATTAATATCCTCCTTTTAAATAATCTTCATAAGCTCCAGTGCCAGTAAGTGGCAGAGCCGGTATTTGAACTTGCGTCTAACTCCAGTGCTGGTGCTTATGGCCTCTGTCAACACTGTTCTTCCATGGCTCTTTGCCATGCACCTTTTAGACAGCGTTTCAAGATATAGCTGAACTGAAGAGATGATCTGCATTACAATTATTACTGTTGTTTGTCTTTTAGATGAGAAACAGATGGAAACATTTTGAGAGAGAAACTAAAGTCTAATGAAATTTCTTTTTATCTTTATTTTGATAGAAAGATTTATAGAAGCAAAACAAAGGGAAAAAAGCTTATCAGAAAAATAAGTAGATCTATGATTCTGGCAGAATAGAAAATATTAATTCAAAAACAGGGTAACTCCAGTTATGAAAACAGGCTGGTTTTGCACCTTGCTGAGGCCAAGAGCCTGATGTGTGAAGAATGTCACATCCTTTAGAGATTTCTATTCCAAGTGACTTTTTTCTAACTTATTTTTTCATTATTGGTCTTACTGGCAAAATAATAAGATCCCAGTAGATTATTCTGAATCATAGTCATAGCATTGAAAATCTGGAGGAGACTCCACAGGGTATCTGAGTTAGCCCTCAAATTTTATTTTTTCTCTTCTTTTCTTTTTTGAGGAAGTTTAGCGCTGAGCTAACATCTGCTGCCAATCCTCCTCTTTTTGCTGAGGAAGACTGGCCCTGAGCTAATATCCATGCCCATTGTCCTCTACTTGATATGTGGGACGCCTGCCATAGCGTGGTGTGCCAAGCGGTGCCATGCCCGTACCCGGGATCCAAACCAGCGAACCCCGGGCTGCCGAAGCAGGACGTGTACTTAACTGCTGCACCACTGGGCCGGCCCTTAGTCCTCAAATTTTAGAGCAGACAGAAAGAGAATTCTTTTGCACAAAATCCTACAACATGTTCCAGAGAACTGCCAACTGAACCAGTTCCTCTGATTCCAACCTTAGGCTTCTTCATACCATACTTAGGGACTTCATTTGTAGAAATGTTCATTCCCTGCGTTTGCAGGGTTAGAGTTTATTTAATTGGATGTCAGCCCTTAATTTCTGAGCATCTCCTCAGCTGATTTTCCATTTAAGCAATGTCTTACTTATCTCCACCAACACACTGCCCTCCATGTTGCTGTTTCTTTTGGACTAAAAGGGCTGCATGCACTGTGACTGTGGTTTGGCTTATTCTCTTGAGTAACATGGTACGTTTGCTTATCAAAATAGTGTTCATCCCCTGTTCCTGTAGAAACCAGGCCAAATTGATTCCTTCCCTTCCTCACTAGTGACGATGTGCCCAGCCTCCATGGGAGGGGAACTAGAGCAGCCCGGATGCTGTGCATCTACATGAGAAACTTCTTCCTTTGGCTTTCAGCCATAGCTGTGATATCAGTGCTTTTCATTCCTTCTGTTGGTCAGGCCTGCACCCTCCGCCTGCCCCTTTTCATCATCTCTGCCTCTCAGAGACTTCCCATTCTCTAGTCCCTAACGTCGTGTATTATCAAAGCTGGTACTTAGAGATCCTCTGTTCCACCCTCCTTTATCCAAATGAAAAAATAAAGGCCAGAGAGGCTCAGTGATCTCCCAAGAACACATTGTGAGTGGAAGACTCAACTGGGGCTGGAGCTCAGGCTTCTGACCTGACTGATTCAGCCAGTGTTCTCTCCATGTGCAGCCCTATTCTGTTCAGCATTCACTGGGTGCATCTTAACCAAAAGAATAGCTGAATTTGACTGAACATCATAATTTTTAATTTTTTGTTTTATATATTTAATCTTTGGCCAAGTATTTAATACATTAAATTCCTCAGTGTTTAATGCAGTAGATCCTGAAGCAAGCATAGTTTGTGGTGTGGAATACTTTTCAGGGCTGTTCGTTCTCACTGGTTTAGGTTGGATTGAGGTAGTTTGACTCCCTGTTTCCTGACCCCAGATCACACAGCACTCTATATGGCCCATTTCTCATGTTGTCTGGAGGACTTTGATCTTTCAGCCGTATATATTTTCTTGTCAGTAGCTGCCAAACACACAGTACCCCTGTTTCCTGCTGTAGGCTTATATAGAACCATCCTTTGGCATGACTTCCTGGGGCTATTGCTGACCTGCAGCTCTGTTCCCACTTCCCTGTCACCAGCCTGTTGCAGAGGCAAAGATTCCTGAGAAGCGAGCCTCACCGTCCAAGCCAGCCTCTGCCCCAGCCTCCAGGCCTGGCTCTAAGAGCACCCAAACTGTTCCAAAAGCCACAGCAGCTGCCACTGTTGCCTCAGCTGGGCCAAGCAGTAGGAGTCCCCCGGCACCCCTGCCCAAGAAGCCCACTGGTAAGTGTTGTCACCCTTCCTTCCCATGGGAACCAGTGGGGAGAAGGGTGAGGCCTTGGCTTTGCCCCAGCTGTAGCTCCAGGCAGCATCGCAGAGAGCTGTGTAGACCTGCTTGTGCACCAGTCCTTAATGGAGTATGTTGAAAAGCAGCAGCCTTGTTCTCTCTCTCTGTGAGGTTAGCAAGTGTGTATATATTCAGGAAAATCTTGATTGAAGGAGACTCTCATGAATTCCCAGGTAGAATTTTACTATTCCTTTCTTAGTAACTCCACAGCCCCTAGCATATTGTGGTTATGGGCTTACGTGATAAGAAATAGGCCATTCGATTCCATAGGCATGTATTTATAACTTACTTCTAAGGTCATGTGGAAGGCAGCATCAAGATGTAGAAAAGAATTAGATGCAGTGCCTGGCCTTGTACGTTCCATAGGGCACGGTCTTTACGTGGCTGTCTAACTACTCTATTCTCAGAGACTAGCACAGCCTCTGGTTCAAAAGGGACATTCGGTAGTTGTTGAGTGAATGAATTAATCTCAGTATTATATGAGCCGTTCGGTAGATCAATTTGTTAAACGTTATGTTAAATGTTAAAAAGCGTATGTATGTGCAGCCATCAAGACTGAGGGAAAACCTGCAGACATCAAGAAGATGGCTACAAAGTCTGCACCAGGTAATACCCCATCCCCCACATTGAGGAACCCTGATTTAAACCCCTACCTCTTCTGTGGCTTTAAGGCTCCCTTTTGCTCTCTCCCCATGAACCCTTGTTATCTCTCACTCCTGCCTTTGCAGCTGACTTGAGTCGCTCAAAGAGCACCTCCACCAGTTCCATGAAGAAAAACACCACTGTCCCTGGGGCAGCACCCCCAGCAGGGGTGGCTCCCAGTCGAGTCAAGCCCACACCTACGCCTTCCCGGCCCTCTGGGACTCCTTCATTGGACAAGAAGCCCACATCAGCCAAGCCCAGCTCCTCTGCCCCCAGGCTGAGCCGCCCGGCTACCAGTGCTTCTGCCCCTGATCTGAAGAATGTCCGCTCCAAGGTTGGCTCCACGGAAAACATCAAGCATCAGCCCGGAGGAGGCCGGGTGAGTCCAGGGAGCTTGAGGTCCTTGGCATGCTGGCCCCTGCTTCTTCCGCTGCCGCATCGAACTATTTTTCCCCAGGCATGTCCTCACATCAACCCAAGAGGCCCACCAAAGAAGAAGGGCAGTCAGGACATTGAATTCGGTGTCAGGGAATTTCAGCCTGGGCTCTGTGTCCCAGCAGCAGGGAAGGGGTGGACGGAGCTCTGGGCTTTTTCCTCCCATCTCAGTCAGAGGGGCTTGTGTTCTGTGTTCTGGAGTTTAGGCATACATTTTTGTCTGGAGGCAAAAGGGTTCTTCTACTTTACAAGACAAATAGAGGGGAACCTCTGAGACTCTGCAGAGGTGAGAGAGACTGGACATGAACCTGGTTTTTCATGTTTCTTACCCCTGCACTGTAGGCGTCAGGATAGGCAGAAGGCAGAATGCCTTTTCCTTCCCCGAGCCATGACTTGGGTGGAGATTCTGTCTGAAAGAGGACCAGGGTGTCCTCTTCTGGCCAAGATGACTTGCTGTGAGCCTCCAGCTTTTCTAAATAAAAGGACTTGACAGAGTGTAGTAATGGAGAAAGACATGGCAGGCCACAGTGCCCTTTAAGGATTTTCTGGTTGCATCCATCCTGGAATTATTTGTTAACTCTTAGCAACTGTGGGCACTTGGTATGTGAAAAAGGCAACGGCAGAAATCCAAGTTCAAGTCCCTGGAGCAGTAACCTTCTCATTTCCTACATCTTTCTCTAGCACTTAAACCGCCACTCCCCACCCCCTCCTCAGGATAGGATACTTAAATTGCTGCAATCCAGAGCTGTTAAAAAATTGAAGAGGATCCAAAATGAGGCAGAATCCTGGTACTGTTGGAAAACACTGATGGCAAACTGGATTAGTCTAGGATAAGGGCCTGAAAGTTGCTTTTGCTAAGAGATTGTGGCTCAGGTGTACCCAACCAGACCTCTGGGGCTGTGGTGCTGATGGCCCATCTCCCCCTTTCTATGCTCTTATTCTTTCATGGTGCAAAAGTTGCTGGGGGTCTTGGTGGGGAGTTGAGTAACTTGATTAAATTATTTTCTGTTTCACTGTACTGAAGGGTGTAACACTTCCCATGATCAGTAGTGGCTCTCTGTGACGATGGCAGGTTGCTTGGGGCATATCAGAGCATTTGAGTGGGAGGGCATTGTGATTTGAAAATTGATAACCCCACCACACACTCAGAAGAGAATCATGAATTTTGCCCTTCTTCCTACCTTTTCTCCGTGAATGTCGTCTCAATCTCTTCCTCATGTTGCAAGACTT
Organism: Equus quagga; assembly: GCF_021613505.1. NCBI lineage: Eukaryota > Metazoa > Chordata > Mammalia > Perissodactyla > Equidae > Equus > Equus quagga. The sequence continues at coordinate 138,106,736 of NC_060267.1, forward strand.
TGGTCTGTAGCTCCTCGCTCTGGCTTGGTGTACCCTGGGAAATGGGTATTTTTTCCTAGGAGCAAGGATGACCTGCTTCTGCCTGGTGGCCTGGCCTGAAGTCGAGTCCCTTACAGTCTTCTTCCTTGCTGGCATTTGGGCTCTTATCCTCTTGGTTTGAAATTTGCCCTCCCTTTATCTCCATCCAGGCCAAAGTAGAGAAAAAAACAGAGGCAGTTGCTACAGCTCGAAAGCCTGAACCTAACGCAGTCACTAAAACAGCCGGCCCAATTGCGAGTGCACAGAAACCGCCTGCTGGGAAAGTGAGTTTTCTTTAGACTATTACCTCTTGAAGGTAAAAGATGATAAACTGTCTCCTCTAGCCTGAGTCACTTTCCCTTCTATTGCACTTTTTTCCTGTCCTCAACTAGTTTCTACTTCTCCCCATCTTCCTCCTTTGTGTTTGATGACAGCCAATCCAAAATTTTTTTTATTAACCCTGAAAATTAACAGAGTTGGGAGCCTATTAGCCCTTTGGGGAATATTTATTCAGCTGGATAAAATGTATCCGAAAACATTCAGTCGCTTCCTTCACACTGAGCTTCATCTGAAACCTACCAGTTATGCACACCAACACGCAGAGCACCCAGGTTCTTCCTCAGTCAGACATGGCATTGGTAACCTTCCCACATCTGGAACCCTGGAGACCTGTGCTTTAAGTTGAACTAGAAAGCCCGTCTCATAACACTGCTGGGTATGGAGATAGCTTCATTTGTCCTGGTTCCCCAAGTCACCTCTTAACAAAAGTTAGGGTGCTCATTCCCAACGGAAACCCACTCGGCATAGGGATCATAACATCGGCTGAAGGGCAGAGGTAACTAAAACTCTAGGTTCTTGCCCCTTGCCTCCGCACCCTGGAACCAGGCCCCTCCTGCTTGCCGTGGGAACTTTCCCTTAGCTGTGGCAGGTAGGTGGTCTCTCTGACCAGGGCTGCCAGGGAAGCCTGAGCTCCAGTCCCTAGGGACCAGAATGGGAGGTCTCAGGCCAAGGATTGTGTACAGTCCGGCAGGGTGAAAAAGGCTGCACCGTGGCTCCTGGGTGATGCCTAGAGGTCCTGCAGTCTCTGGTTCAGACCAGGGTTCATTAGGAAGTGCTTGGCTAACCAGTTATTCCTCATTGAAGTTTTAAAGAAGGCAAGAAACAGTGAGGTGTTTGGGTTAACGTGTCTCAGGGTGGAATTCTCTACTCTGAAGAAATCTGCAGTTTGGGGGCTGCATCATTTGCAAAGGGCTCTGAAGTAAAGGAAAGAAGGAAGCTGGCAACTAACTGTTCCCTCTTGAGAGGGCTCAAAAAGAATTCTTTGTTCAGCCCATAGAGCCTGGGCCTTTGTGTGGCTCCATTCCTGGGGAAGCCATTCATACACAGCACGGTGTGCTGTGCCCCTCGGATTGTGCATCGTTGCAGCCCTGTGGAGAGCCTGTTCTCTTTGCACAGGAAACTCACAGGGCACAGGATCGGGCATTTGGAGGATTGAAGAAGGTGTTTTACCCTTGAGTCAAAAGGAAGTCTAGACCTAAACCTCACTTGTACCCTGCTCTCTCAAGCCCAAGACAAATGGGCTATCTGTGGAAGTGTGGAGGCTGCTGAGCCTGTGGCCTGCGCTCCCTCTGCTGTCCAAGATTCTGCACAGCAAGTCTAGTAGCCTCTGGTCCATTTGCATTTATAGCTGAACAATGTCCCTTCCTTCCTGTTAATATCAGATCTGTGCCCTGTGCACCAGCCGCCTGATGCTTTGCTAAGCAGCCTTTGCCTCCCAGAGTGGGTCTGACTGTAGTAGTTCTAGGCCTCAGATTTAACGGGAGTGCCATCCTTGGGTGAGGGCCGCTCTGTGCAGGCCACCTGCAGAGAGTTGCCATAGGACACTGTGCCCCAGCTGTTGTGGAGAGAGGAGCAAGGGGGCAGAGCCATGCCTTCGTGGGCATCCAGGACCTGCTGCTGTCTGGGCCTGTGTACCACAGCCTAGCCCCCAAGGAGCGGTGATGACGGCCATGTATCACTTTTGCAACTTCTGACCTTGTGTTGTTTGTTCGTATTTTCACTCCTTTTCCTGCTCCTCCAAATTCCTTCCCTTGTGCTTTTCCACAGCTGTTCTGCTGAAGGTGGGGGCGGAGTTTTAACAACACCCTGTTGGTCAGTGTCATCACGTGTGGACTCACTGCCTGCCCTCTGTCGGTTCTAACCAGCCCTCTCCCTTTGTGTTGTTTTTTCTGTTCTCTAAAAATCCAGGTCCAGATAGTCTCCAAAAAAGTGAGCTACAGCCATATTCAGTCCAAGTGTGGTTCCAAGGACAATATTAAGCATGTCCCTGGAGGTGGTAATGTAAGTATAAGCTCTGGATGGCTGGCATCTAAGGCATAGCCCACTGTGGGCACACTGGGGAGAGGACCACCTGCCCATGCTGAAAGGACCATGGCAGGCTGGCCCAGGGCTTTCCTCAAGAAGCAGGCTAGTGAAGTGAGGGGAAGCCCCGATGCTCAAATGTGCTTAGCCCGAGTGTTTCTGGCAAACCCCTGAACAACAACCCAAGGATGCCCACTTGGCATCTTTTCACCCTTATGGGTGAGAGGCCTTAGGTCTTCCTCCAGCTGTGTCAGAGACCTGGTCTGAGGGCAGTTGTCAGTAGCAGGCCCGTTGCCTGTCTTGAGTCTGCTCCTGGGGACACACACCTCTGTCTGCTGTCCCACTTAGCATGGCAGTGGTCGTGACTCTGAGACAGGTGTCTGGATTTCTCTAAAGCCCATCCTTGAACCCTTGTATTGTAGAACCAGAGGATTCATGAACACTTCCTCCTATCCTTCCTCTGCCTTGCCCTTCATCTTTGTTACTCTCCTGCTCTCTTTTCCTCTTCTGCCCTTTCTCCTCCTCTCCCTACCTTCTCCCTCTTTCCTTTCTTTTCTCTTTCTCCCACTTTTTCCCTTTTCTAATCCATTCCTCCTATCCGCTTTTCCCTCCTTTTCCTTTTGTCCCCTTCCCTCTTCAATCCCAACATTTTTTTTTTGTTGTTTGAGGAAGATCAGCCCTGAGCTAACATCCGTGCCCATCTTCCTCTACTTTATATATGGGATGCCTGCCAGAGCATGGCGTTCCAAGCAGTGCCATGTGCACACCCGGGATCCGAACTGGTGAACCCCGGGCTGGCGAAGCGGAACGTGCGAACTTAACTGCTATGCCACCGGGCCGGCCCCCAAACATACATACTTTTTATCATGCTATTCTGTGCCAGCCCTAAGATCTGTGTTGGGGTCACAAGTGACTCCAGCTCGCAGGGAGGTCCTGGCCTAGGGAGAGACAAGGCAAAGTATCGTTGTCACTGAGCATGTAAAGAACACCCTGTATATTTTCCACGTGTTCCTGTGACAGTGCCCAGCAAGCAGGACTCTGCAGTGTGTGCCAGGGGCGTGTCATGGAGCCATCCACATGCGCCCCCTGCCCTTCACTTCTTCTCCACCTGCTTCTCTCCCACCCCCAGTGTCAGAGAGCCTGTCCTATCTTGGTCTCTCTTGGTTTCATTCAGTTCCTTCTCCTTACCGTCTTGAACTGTACTAAGTCCTGCTCTGCTCACCCTTGTCATTTTCAGGCTCTGTCCCCCCTACCCCCTTGGTCATGCCATCCTGCCCATGGTCTACCAACACCCCCGACCGAGCAGTTCCATTGTGAAAAGTGCAACCACAGGGCATCCCTTTCTTGCCCCACACTCCCTCACTGCACCTCCTTCCCAGTCATTTTCCCACCAGTGGCTCTTCCTGGCGTGGGCAGAAACTGCATCCTTTGCACTCGGGTGAAGTGTGCTTGGCCAGCTTGGTAGTTGTCCACCTGGTGTGGGATCAGCCAAAGTGGGTGAAGCTTTTAAAGGCAGCATCTGGTTAAGGTGATAAAGATCTAGCCTATGAGGGGCCCAAGTAGGCACTAGCCCTAGCATTTCCTCTCAGGCATTTGGCCTGGATGAAAACAGAAGGTAAACAGGGATTCTGAGGGAATTGGGTTGCTTATGTGTGTGTGAGAGAGAGACACACAGAAATGCATTTAAATATGTTGTGTGGTGTTGGTAAGAGCTCTGAAAATAGTCATCATTTATCTATCACCTACTATGGTCTTCCTACGCTGCCTACACATGACTTCAAACAAGTTTTTTTTGTAGGGGAATGTACTTTTTTAAAGCATTTTAATTTTTGGAGGCTTCCTTAAACATCAGAGCATTAGGAAACCACCTGAGAGCAGTGTTTCCAGGTGGGAAGATGAGGGTAAATAGCCTGGACTGAGGCAATGTGGTTGCATCAGCCCCACCATAAAGCCACCATAAATAAACATGAAGTTTAAAAAGAGTGGGCCCACTGTGCGTTACACATCTGAACCCCAGGGTGCCCCCCCGCCCCCAATATGGAAATTCTGGACATACCACTGGGATGAGAGGCTTGGAGCAGGATCTCAATTACTGGTGCTCCAAAAATGCCCCCATGTTGTAGACTTACTCCACTCGTCAGCCATGCTGTGGAGGCATCCCACATAGAAAGTAGAGGAAGACTGGCACAGATGTTAGCTCAGAGCTAATCTGCCTCAAGCAGAAAAAGAGGAGGATTGGCAATGGACGTTAGCTCAGGGTGAATCTTCCTCACACACACACACACTCAAAACACCCCCATGTACACACAGACATCCCCCTTGTGGAGAGCCAGGAAGATATCAGGGAAGGGAACACAGTAGCTGATTTCATGGCTAGTCCCAATTTAACATTCTGTGGCAGTTTTAGTTCCATTTCACCTCCTCAGTGGGGGAGATATGTATGTGTGATGGGTTCTGAGACCTGTTGGCAGTGTCGTTTCAATAGCATATGTTGATATCTGGAGTAGGCCTGAGGGTCATCCCAGACCAGTGGGGCAGATCATGTAAACATACAACTAGAGCGACGTATGGTGGGTGCTGGGGTTGATTGTGTACCAAGAGGACCACAGAGAGGGAGGGGTATGGCTTCTGCTGGCTGTCAGGCTTCACTGGGCAGGGGACACTTGGGCCGGTCCTCGAAGCATGAGAAACACACGCTCTAGGCCAGAGAAGCAGCACGTGGCTCCATAAAGAGAGAGAGCATTGAGTGGAGGCAAGTGGCCAGGGGAGGAAAGAAGAGGGGGATCGCTTGGAAGGGGATTATGGACCCTCTGCATCCCAGCCTGAGGAGGCAGAGCTGCGTCTCAGAGGTATTGGGCCTTGTTAAGTGAGTGGCGCAGTTAAGCTTTTAAAACATTTAATTATAGAAATTTCCAAACATATGCAAAAGTAGGAAAACATAGTAAAATGAACCAGATGTACCCTCTACCGAGCTTCTTTTACCTCTATGGCCAGTCTTCTCTATATATGCCCACCCTAATTATTTTAAAGCAAATCCTAGATATGTCATTCATCTGTAAATATTCTAGTATAAAATTTTAAAAGATAAGAACTCTTTAATATACATGTGTATATATATTTAAAAATCCCAAAAATATGTTAAACAGGTTTGCTTATTTGAATCAGGATACAAGTAAGGTCCATAAATTGTGATTAGTTGATATGTCTCTTGTCTCTTAAAGTCTTACTTTCTTTTACTCTACAAGTTCCTTGTCCAATTTTTTTTTTCTTGAGGAAGATTAGCCCTGAGCTAACATCTGCTGCCAATCCTCCTCTTTTTACTGAGGAAGACTGGCCCTGAGCTAACAGCCGTGCCCATCTTCCTCTACTTTATATGTGGGACGCCTACCGCAGCATGGCTTGCCAGGCTGTGCCATGTCTACACCCGGGATCTGAACTGGTGAACCCCAGACCGCTGGAGCAGAATGTGTGAATTTAACTGCTACGCCACTAGGCCTGCCCCTGTCCACTTTTTTTTGAGGGGAGTAATTTTGTGCATGAGTAAACCAAGTAGTTTGTCCTGGAATCTGGATTCTGTTGATTTCTATCAGGAAGCACATTGTGTTCCACTCTTCTGGTCGTCTCCCTCTTTGTAATGCTGGCAGCTGTGATGCCCTGTGCCTGGAGCTATGAGTTTGGTAGGGGTGCACTGTGGTGAGCCTTCCCTATATTCCTGTTTAGGAAGAATTCCAGCATTGTTGGGAAGGTGAGGTTATGTTGAGGCTGTTGTTTTGATGGTGATAGGTACTCGGTAAGTGATTATTGAACGCGTGAAACAGGTAGTGTCCTGCTGATGCTGACGTTCCTTTAAGAGGTGTTGGGAAGAAGAGATGAAGTGAAGCTGGAGCCAAGGAAGGCTTTGGAGAATGTGGCCTTTGAGCCAGGCTTTTGAAGGATGAGAAGGAGACTGCAATGAGCTTGCTGGGGAACAGCATGAGTAGAATTCTAGAAGCAAGAATGATGGCTCAGGCAAGCTGACAGCCATGGAAAGTTACTCTGTGCCAGGCGCTGGGCTGTGGGTGGGGATTAAAAATACAGTAGATACCACATCTGTTCTCTTGAAATGTGGTGGAGGCCATATTTCCTGACACTGAAGAAAGGAGAACAGAATCCTAAGAAGGTAGCTATTTAACGGCCTTGTGATGAAACCCCACCAGAAGAGTGTGACACCTGCTGGCAGGGCTCTGTGGGCCCTGCGTGAAGGGGTTGATAATAGTGGGAGGCCAGGCTCTTCCACAGTATCAGGGAACAGCTGGACCGCTCACAGGAACCCTGGAGCCACTATCCAAGAACCCAGTGGGAACTCGGGTCTGCAGATGTCCTTGCTGATTTAAAGACATGCCATCAGTCCTGGTACCAAGATGTTTTGCCAAAGCTCCTGCAAGACAGACATTGATGAAAGTCTGTTGGCCATCTTGAAAGCCAGACCAAGTATAGAGGACACCCAAACCAGTCTCCAACCGCAAGGCATAGCTGTATCGTGATTCATTTTGGATAAATAGTCTTGCAAGGCCATTCATCCTTCTGATTACCCACCAAACATGGACAGAGTCTGAGCTTAGGGAAAGACCTTGGGGAGCCTGTAGGTAGCGACGCCTCAGTCGGTGCTCAGTCCCTGCAGATGTAGAACTTCAGCGTGCTGGAGTGCACCTGCGGCCGCGCACAGCAGGGCCAGGCAGCGTTCCCTTGGCTGATGCAGGAGGGGGAGTGCTCCACAGGAGCGTGAGGTGGCACAGCATGCAAATGGATAGTGACCTTAATAATAAGTAGAGCAACCAAAGTGAAGCATTTTCCATCTGTAAATTAGCAAAGTTTTGTTTTTTCTTTTTAATGAGAGTATCCAGTGCTGGGAGGATACAGCGAGACAGAAACGTATAATCTCTGTAGTGGAGGTGTCACTTGTCGTTGCATTTCTGGAAAACAGTTAGGCATCATGCTTCAAGAACCTTGAAACAGGGGCCGGCCCTGTGGCCAAGTGGTTAAGTTTGCGCGCTCTGCTTTGGTGGCCCAGGGTTTCGCCAGTTCGGATCCTGGGCGCGGACATGGCACTGCTCATCAAACCATGCTGAAGTGGCGTCCCACATGCCACAACCAGAAGGACCCACAACTAAGAATATACAGCTGTGTTCCGGGGGGCTTTGGGGAGAAAAAGGGGGAAAAAATCTTAAAAAAGAAAAAAAAAAGAAAGAACCTTAAAACAATCTGAGCCTTTGACTGAGTGAATTCTGGGCATCTTGCTTAAAGGGTCATCAGAGCTGCCAACACTTCTGTTCACAAAGATATTCATTGCTGCCATGGTGATAATAGTTTAAAATAGGAAAAAACCTCTAAATGTTCAATATCAGGAATATACTTAAGCTTATATTGGACTGCATAGGATAGATTATTATGTGGTCCTTTCTTTGCATTTCCCAACTTTCATGGGAAAATGCTTGTAACATGAATTAAGCAGCAATACAAAATCATAGATATAGATACAGGTATAGATATATGTGTATGTGTGTTGTCAGCCACGAGGGAAAAATGCATTGAAAAGAATTGGAAGGGAATAAGATGAAATGTTATTCCGGATTATCTCTGGGCAGGGAGTTGATGCGTAAGATTTGAGGTGGGTGGAACAAAAGGGACATTTCAAGACATTTGGTTCCAAAAAGAAGAGCTGTTTGGTGGATGCATGGATAGAGTCAGGATGGAAAGGCCTTGGCACGTGTGGACACATTGGTTTGGTCCAGCTGGTGGTGGGGTCAGAAGCTACAAGCAGGGCCAGGGCTCTTTAAGCACTTTGGGAGGTGACCCTGACCTTGAGCAGACTGACACAGGGGCTTACAGTGGGAGAGAGAAAACTTAAACACAGAGAAGATCATAGAGGGAGCATACCTTTGACCCTGACAGTGTACGCTCTCTCTGAGGCAATTTTTTGTGTGTTTTCTCCTCAGGTTCAGATTCAGAATAAGAAGGTCGATATCTCTAAGGTCTCCTCCAAGTGTGGGTCCAAGACTAACATCAAGCACAAGCCTGGTGAGTAGGGCCTCCCTTGTCCCGGGATGCCTGGGATGGGTCGTCCTGCCGTAGGCCGGCTAGGTGTCATCCCTTATGCCTTTGTCATTCTGTAGAGATTCCTGGAGCCACCCTCACCCAGGACACAGCAGTGGAAACAACACAGTCCTCAGTCCCTGTCAGGGAGGGGGCGTTGGGGAGCTAATCGCTTAGCTGGAGGAGGAAGGGTTTGTCAAGGCTGCCATGTGCACAGGCATCATCTGGAGGACCTGTTGGCCTGGGGCTCCGAGGGAGGTGCGCTCTGGGCTGAGAACCTGGCTGGGCCTCCCAGGGAGCTTTCAAATCAGGAGGTAATGCTGAAGGAGCTCTAGAGAGCGGTGGCCAGGACTCACCTGGCAGATTCAGGAGCAAAGGATGTTCTCAAGCAGTGAAGCATCACCCACCAGCTCTGGCAGGAGATAGTGGGCCGTCAGTAATGCCGCCTCTGCCCGCAGTCGTGGGTCTTGTGACTGCAGCGGCGCAGGGTTGACTTCCACAGTGCAGTTGGCCCGGTGCTCCCCAGAGGCCTCTGGGCAGAGCCTGCGCTCTTGCCTCAGCAATCACCCTGACAGCCTCGTGTGTCGCGGTTCCAGGTCTCTGGCAGATCTGGGGTGGGGAACCAGCTCTGCAGCAACAGGGACACTGGTGTCTCAGTCCTCAGGGGCCACGCAAGATGAAGGCTAAGCAAACTCCTTTGCTTCACAGCAAAAGGCGTCATCCCTTTCAGAATGTGTTCCCTTTAAAAGGATCAAAACAGTTTAGCCCTAACTAGCCTTCATTTTCCCGCTTTTATCTGGAAAATCCACTCTTGTGAGATACCTCCTTCCGTAGGGAGACCCGGTGATTTGAAGTCCAGTTTTAGCAAGGAGGCCAGAACTCTAGTGTGTAGGACACCTGCAGAATTTGGCAGGAAGCTGGGCTTTGAGGTTTGTGATGTAAGCTGAGAGGAGATAGAAGCGTGAGAGAAGGGCTCACAGGGAAGCCAAGCGCCTGGGCCTCATGAGGGGCTGGTGGCCAGGTGTGGCCGGCTGGTCCTTGATCCCACGGCCACACTCTTGCCTGTGAGCTCTGAACTTTGCCCTGTGTATGAGCTGCCTTTCCTCCACACCCCTGCCCATGGGCCTGAGTGCGTGGCTGGCCCAGTCCGTGTCTGCCCTGGCTCAGCTCACAGTCAGGGCTGCTGCTGCCTCCTGCCTGCCATCTTTTCACTACAGGGTGATTCAGTTAAACAGCTCAGACAGCACACTTCTGTCCTGTCTCTATCCATCACTAGGTTGGTGGTGACTTCAGGCAAGTCACTTCTCTTCCAGCATCAGTTCTAGCAGCTGTAAAACAAGGATCACAACCCCGATGGACAGGGTGTTCATGGGAGGAGACCGGGCTTAGAGGGAGTCGCACGCTGCTGAGAAAACCAAAGCCAGAGTGCATGTTGGCAGCTTTGGAGGCTTGCCCTGGAGGCTCACCTGGGCCTGCCCAAGTCTGATCACAGCTGCACAGGCTGCGGGCTGGGGTGGCAGTGAGGATGACTCTTGTCTGTGGAGGGACTCCTGCCGACTCGGGGGAGAGATTGTCAACCTGACTTTGAGAAGAGAACCGTTGTTTGACAAAGTGTGTTCACTGTACCTCTTTGTCCTCAGAGCCACCAAATGGGAGCTGGTCACGTTTTCCCCATTTTTGTGTTGGCGCATAGCCAGTCTTCTGTCCCAGCCTCCTGGCTTTGCCTGCAGGGGTGTTTCTCTGCTCCCCATTAGTGACCAGTTTCTTTGTGGTTCCAGGGGGAGGAGATGTCAAGATTGAAAGTCAGAAGTTGAACTTCAAGGAGAAGGCCCAGGCGAAGGTGGGATCCCTTGATAATGTGGGCCACCTGCCTGCAGGAGGTGCCGTGAAGGTAGTGAATGGGCCACCAAGGGGACACAGCTGGGGAGGGGTGGGGCTGTGCGGCTGGAGTCTGGGTTCCCAGTAGATGTGCGCTTGTCACCGCCCCTCAGTCTCTTCAGGCGTCGTGTTTCCCCCACACCATTGCTGTTTTCCCATCGTCCATCATCAGCCCTGAGCAGGCAGGAGAAGTGAAGAGGCCCCCGGCCAGCCACCTCTCACCTGTCCGGCTGGAGACAGAACCTTCTCCTAAGAGCCATGACCTTCCTTACTTTCTGTGCCCGTCTCAGCCATTTTCAGAGGGACTGTGGCCTGAGGCACAGATTACCATGACGGGGTGGTCTGCACGGCACAGTTCCCCCCCAGCTTCCTCAAGAAAGAGGGGAGTATGTGTACGCACTCCATGTCAGGTTCCATTCCAGGCCTGGGAGAAGGAGAGCACATTTTCCACTGCCAGTGACGTCAGGCCTGGCATCCACCTGCCTCTGGAGGGACCGCCCAGGGCTCTGGGAGAGCGCTTGAGTGGCTGGGCTTCCCATCCTCGGATCTGGCTGGGCCTCTCCCTTCCCTCCCTCTCTTCTTCCCTCCCACCCTCCTTCCACAGTACTGTGAGACCCTTTGTGTGCCAAGATACTGTCTATTCTTTGTTCCGTGTTGTTGGCGGGTAGAGGGGACTCATGGGGCGGCATCTTCTGAGCGTGAGGAGGATAGCTGCAGCTGCTCGGGGAAAGGTGAGCGAGGGAGGAGGGCAGGAACCGCTGCTCTGGGCCTTCCCTCCGACGTGACTGCCCCGCGCTGGGCCCTCCCAGCCCATCCTTTGTCCTGTCCTCCCTCAGTGCTCTGATCCAAACCCTCACTGGCTTCGGTGAACATTTTGTGGTCCTGCTCTGTCACAGGCTCTCAGTTTGTGCCCAACACCTTATGAGGAGCACTCTGGAATTTGTCTCCTGGGGTGCTAATTTGGGTGGAGTCACTTGCCCGCGGCCACGCAGCAAGTGTAGGTAGACCAGGGCTCAGCTAGGCCTTTCTGACCCCAAGTCTTGTGTTCTTTTCTTTATTTACATTATCTCCCTTTCTTTATTATTTCTGGAATTATTTTTCTAATACAGAGGCCTGTTTCTTTCACTGTTCTGACTGAAAACCATGTGGAATCTTCCATTTTCACCTTTTGGGCATTCCATGGTACAGGCATTCTGCGTCACCAGTGGCCTCCTGCTGGCCTTCCCTCTTCTGCTTTACAGGATGTTCACTGTCCCCAACATGTCCTTCTCCCATGAAGCCCTCCAGGCCCCCAAAGTCTGCCTGGATCACACCTCCTTGGACACCTTCCTCCCTCTCCTGTGCCCCCAGGCCCCAGAAGGGTGCCCAGCACAGAAGAGGCCTCAGTGCCCGGGGTACGTGGACAGATAGATGAGCAGGCAGGGCTGCCCCGTGAGCTACTGAGAACCCTCTCGGAGCACACAGCGTGGGGGGTGCTCTGGGACACGCTGGGTCAGAGGAGGCAGGCTGCACCCCTGGGGAACTGACTTCAAGCTCCGGAGCTCCCTAACCAGTCTGCAGCACCCCTGCTTCCCAGCCAAGTCCAGACCTACTGTCTTGAGATGGTTCCTCAGGCTCGTTGCTAATGATCTGCTGTCATAGCTGTTTTTATTTGGTTTCAGCCTTGTTGAGAAGCCTGGCACCTGTCACCTCAGAGAGGCTTCAGGAAGCCTTGCATTTCACAGAGGAGTCCTCAGAGTGTGTCACTAGCCAGGCTGCCCCCCGGGGCCTGGGGCTGCAGTCTCCTGCTCCAGAGCCTGTGTTCTTGCTCTGCATCAGGCCCTCGGAGCCAGGAGTCGGTCTCACGGGCGGGGGTAGGGGTGGAGAGTGCCTGGTCTAGGTGCCACATGATTGTACCTTAATCCACTGGGAGCCGGGGCGGCGGGAGTGGGGGCTGTGTGTAAACCCGCCTTCACCCCATCCCACTCCCTCCCCAACTGACCCTGCACTGTCTCCCTCACTGTTTCATTGTAGACTGAGGGCGGTGGCAGCGAGGCCCCTCCGTGTCCGGGCCCCCCGGCTGGGGAGGAGCTGGCCATCCCTGAGGCAGCGCCCGAAGCTGGCGCCCCCACTTCAGCCAGTGGCCTCAGTGGCCACACCATCCTGTCAGGGGGTGGTGACCAAAGGGAGGCCCAGACCTTGGACAGCCAGATCCAGGAGACAAGTAAGTGGCTGGGCTTGGCCTGAGGGCCAGCCAGGGGCCCTGCCACTGGCTGCAAATTGAAACTCCTTTGTTTTTTGACTAGTGTGTGGCCTAAATTTTAACGAAGCAACCTTTTATTTTCCAGGCATCTAATGATGACATTCTGGTCTCGTCTTCCGTCCCCTTTGTTCCCCTTCTTGTCTCCCTTGTTACCCTCTCCTTTCCCTCCTCCCGTGTCACTGCAGATTGAGACCTACAGGCTGACGTTCCGGGCAAACGCCAGGGCCCGCACCGACCACGGGGCCGACATTGTCTCCCGCCCCCCCCACTTCCCTGGTGGCCCTGGTTCAGGCACCCGGGCCCTTGGCTTCCTCTCCCAGGCTGCCCTCTAGACCCATGACCGCTTCAGTGCTGGGCAGCCCTCTAGGCCCCTTTCCCCCTCCTGCCCCGCTTGCCCAGGGCAGCAGCAGTCCTGCCCCCAGACCTCCTTCCACTCCAGGCCCAGGCCCAGCTCCTTCCTTTGCTCCTGTCCCATCATTGCGCCACTGCTCCATGGAGAAGGTTGGGAGGGGAGTGAGGTGGGGACGGCTAACTCGTGACCTTGTGGGAGCTGGGAGCGGGGGGAACCTGATTCCAACCTCCTCTTTGTTTGGGTTTTTTGGACCAAACCCAAGAGAAACTGACATACCCTCCCTCCTTCCTGAGTCCACCGGAGGGAGGAGTGGAAGTGGATATCCACATGATGGCTGGGCGCTACCTGCGCCCCCTGGAGCCTGCTAAGCCACTGCCTCTCCCTTTGACCCTGCAGTGCCGCCCACCACACAGGTGGTGCCAGGTGCCTCTTGCTGCCCTGCCCCAAGTTAGCTAGGGGACGGTGCTGCCTGTCCCCCCTGCTTCCCATACCTGCCTAGCTGCTGTCACACTTGTCTTTTTCTTGTTGTATCTTTTTTTTTTTAAATAACCTAAAAACTGGTGGAGTAGTTTTGCAGGTTGAAGCCATGTCTAAATGAAAGTCCTCAGTAGGTGTTAAAGGAAACAGGGAGAAGAGATCCTTAAGCCTCCAGCCAGGAGGTCAGGCATTGGGGGCTGCCCTGGGCTGGGCAGCTCAGGCCCTAGAGATGATGTGGGCAGGGCAGGTGAGGTGCGGGGGCTGTGCCTGGTGAGCAACTAGGGCACACTAGGGGCTGGTCAGAGTGTGGACTGGTTGTTCTGACATTTTGTGTGTATGCTGCTTTTCTAACCAAGAGGCTGGTTTTGGCATCTCTGTCTGTCGCATTTCCTGGGATCTAGTAGGAGATCAAGGTCAGGGCTGGAGAAACGGGGAAGGGCTGTGGAGGTAAAAATCCTCCAGGCCTGCAGGCCTAGGACACTCAAGCCCTCAGTTAGTGGGGAGCCTGAGATGTCCAGAATTCGTGTGGATAGTGGGGAATCAGGTCTGGAAATTTAAAAATAAAGGCATGAGACAGGCTTCCCTTATGGCCTGACTGGAGAGGAGACAAGAGGGAAGAGAAGTGAGGTGAGGCTGGCCTGCAGAGGGGTGTCCCAGCTAGGCCCAGTCTTCGGATGGCTGCAATGATGAGAAATCCTGGGAATTGTATTGACACGAAGATTCTTATTGCACTTGTATTTTTTTGTATTAAAGTTTGCATGGTTTCTAATAAAGGATTAAAACATAACAGTTTGTAGTGGAATGGCCTCGGGGTCTCCAAGGGCTTTCCTTCTGGAAGAGCATTTTCTGCCATGCAGACTTGCCCCTGAGGAGGCTGCCGCAGACGTGGCCCTTCGCTCTCCCTCCACTCCTAGTGTCCCTTGGAGAAGGGAGGGTCTCTTGACATAGGTTCAGATCAGATCTCCCTGTAGGCAGGGGGAGCAGCATCTGGGCTGGGCAGGTTCTCCCCATTTCTGAGGTAGTGTTTTCCTGGGGAGGTTTGACACCATATCCACAGCTCCCCAAGTACCTACCAAGAAATTGCAGGGGTTTTGTGGAAAAAGTGCTCCCAGAGCCTGAGACTACAGAACGCTTCAACTATGCCAGGGATATCAGGGCATCCATGTTTTGTCAGCAAGATGAAGCTGGGAGAAGGAAGTAGGGGGGTGGGGAGCATGAGGAAACAAGGTAGAGGTGACAGTGCAGGGCCTATGGGTCCCTGCACCCTCCCTTTGTTGATCCTGGGGCCACAAGGATGCTGAAGATGACAACAGGCTTGGGTCCTTTCAGTCCTTTGGCTAAGGGTAAGGGTGGGAGAGGCGACCCAAGTAGAGCGCTCTCTAGGTGGGCTGGAGTGGTCAGTGTTCTGAGAGGTGGTCTGGTTGCAGTTCCCTTGAAGGGCCTCACAAGCCAGAGAAGCTGAGAAGGCTGCTCTGACAGGTGAGGACCAGTGGCCCCTGTGTGCCGTGTCCCTCTGCAGCCATTCGGGGGTGGGACATTTCTGTACTTCCTGATTTGCTTTTGGCTCAGCCATTACCTTTGTCAATCTGTGGTTCTGTTGTAACGATTTCAAAAGTAAATAAAGGTTGTGATGTCCCACCATGCAGTCCCTGTCTTCTGTATGTCCTGGTTTGTCTACCTCCAGCACCTGTGACCCCACCCCTAGCTTATCCCCTTGCATCAAGGGACTGGTGTGCAGTTTTTTGTTTTGGGGGGGTTTTGCTGAGGAAGATTTGCCCTGAGCTAACGTCTGCTGCCAGTCTTCCTTTTTTGTACGTGATCTGCCACCACAACATGGCCACTCTCAGACAACTGGTGTAGGTCCCTGCCTGGGAACAAACCCAGGCAGCCAAAGTGGAGCACACCGAACTTAAGCACTAGGCCACCAGGGCTGGCCCCACTGTGCAGCCTTGACCTCAGCCCCTCATCTGTGAATTTGTGGATATGACCAAAGGAAAGTCACAGCTCACAGTAGGGCTGCCACACAACCCAAGGCCCCTTGAGGCTTAAGGTCCAAGTGGGCCTTGGCTGCCTATGGAACTTCTCCCCAGTAGTGCCTGGGGCTAGGTGGCAGCCAGCCTGAATGAGCAGACACACTGTGGACCACTGCCCCAGGGAGGAGAACCTGGGGAAGAGGGTGCTCAGTACTTCCTGTCCAAACCTGCAAGGACAGAGACAGTTGTGACAGGCATGGGTGTGGGCACCTATAGGAACAGCTGTGACAAAG
Source organism: Equus quagga (assembly GCF_021613505.1). Classification (NCBI taxonomy): domain Eukaryota; kingdom Metazoa; phylum Chordata; class Mammalia; order Perissodactyla; family Equidae; genus Equus; species Equus quagga. The sequence continues at coordinate 138,122,402 of NC_060267.1, forward strand.
ACTGGCCTGGCCCAGTCAGTCAGCAGCACTGATGGTTCTAAGCTCCTCCATCCCTTAAGACTTCAGCCCACAGCCCCTTCCACAGCAACACAAGCATCAGCCCCTCCTCTCCACCTTCAGTCTTCTCTTGGTTTGGGGAACTGTGGCCGGGGTGCTGAGGCCCTGAGAGAGGAGCCTCCATCGGCTAGCAATGCTCACAAGGGATAAATAGAACTTTATTTTAAATAAACATTTGCACTCTGTACACAGCCCCAGCAGACATGGGGCTCAGTCATCAGCTGTCTTGCGCACGTCAAAGCTGCCACAGGGCCCACGCAGCAGCTCGGCCAGCAGTGCAAGCAGCTGCCCGTGCTCCTGCTGCACAACAGGGGGTAGTGCAGCCAGCTCGCTGCGTAGGCTCCGCTCCACCATGCGGCCCAGGGCCCGGCGCAGCTCCCTCAGCAGCCGCACGGTGCGTGAGTCACCCTCCAGCCTTAACAGGTCACTGTCACTCAGTGAGATGGTGGCCCGACGCCCATCATCTGGGGGAATGGAAAAGATGGGAACCCAAGGTGAGGCCAGGCCCCTGAGGAGACAGACCAGCCTGAGGAGTGGGTCTGCAGGTACCCACCACGGATGTGGACATCCCCGTCGGTCAGTAGCAGCACAGCTAGTGGGTGCACCTGGGAGGAGTCCCGGACGAAGACGCTGCCGTTGGACTTGACAGCCATGAAATACGTCAGCCATCGGCTCCGTAGCCGTGTGGCCTCCCTAGGGAATATAGGGCTGGGTGAAACTACCCTTCTGGACCATCCCAGCTGTCCTGCTCCACCCTGATGGCCCCCCAACCTGTTAATGGTCGACTTGTGCAGCAAGATGTTGCCTGATTTGGTCCTGTATGTGACGCTGTTGGGCTTGAACTTGCCCTGCCGGGTCACCTTGCCCTGCCTCACCTGTAGGGATGAAGGAAAAGATGAATGGGCTGAGCAAGGAGCAGGGGATGGGAAAGGAGACTGGGGCCCGGTCACCGCCCCTGCCCGAAGCAGCACCTGGATGAGGTTGGGGTAGAGACCCGCCATCAGCACACCCTTCACCAGCTCCTCCTCTTCACTGTACTCGTTGCACTGGGCAGAGGCCAGGGTGCAGTCCGAGGGCTTCCCCACTAGGAAAGCCTCATAAATGTTCTCTGAGAACTGCTTGATGAGTCCTGGGGAGACAAAGTCAGGGTGAACCCAGCGCCCCCCCGCCACAAGGCTGGGCAATGACAAGCTCATCATGCACACTGTCCAGTGCGAGTGGGAAGGGGGTGAAGGACTTGAGAGACTAGGGGTGGGACCCCGCTGACCGTGGATGAAGCGCAGGCTGGGTGCGTAGAGCAGGTTTTCCTCTAGGTAGTTCTCACGGGAACTGCGGTCCTGCCATCGCAGCACCTCCTCCCAGCCGGCCACAGCCCGCACGAAGGCCAGGTGGTCACTGCCGCTGTCGTGGCTCAACAGTGCCTTCACCTGGGAGGGCGAGGAGGGTACCCGAGTCACAGGGCAAGGGGTGGAGGAGGGCTGGAAGGGAGAGCGAGAGGGCCACAGGAAGGGACTGGTCTGACCTTGTCCACCTCCGCCCGGTTCTGCAGGCTGCTGCTGAAGGGGTCCCGGGTGAGGCAGGAAACGACCACTAGCAGTGGGTGCAGGCAACGGAAGATGGCGGCCAGCACTATGGCCTTGGCCAGCCGGGGGTCAGTGGAGATGTGGGCCAGGCGCTGCCCTAGGGTGGTCAGGTACTCCCGCTGGTCCAGCACCCCTGCAACAGCTCAACTGTCAGTCCCGCCCTTGAGAGCCACTCCACAGCCCAACCCGGCCTGGCCCTGCCCCACTCACCGATCTCTTGGAGCAAGATCACAGCCTCATCTACCGCCTTAATGTTTGGACTGTCCACAGCCTTGGAGAGGAACTCCACTGCCTACAGCAAGAACAAGCCACAGCCCATGAGCCTGCATCCTGCCTGCCCGTTCCCAAGGCCAGCCCTGCCCTGCCCCGCCCCTGCCTCACCGTCTTCTCAGGCATGTGGATTTTGGCTTGCAGCACCAGGTTCTCGAGGGGCGTGCGCAGGATCTCCGGCACTTGGAAAGGGACCATTTTCTCTAGCCGGCTCCGTGGGAATAGGTGGTAGGCAAAGCCTGACTGGCAGCGGCCCGCCCGGCCCCGGCGCTGGATCACATTGGCTCGTGACACCCACACAGTCTCCAGGCAGGACACCTGGGGGAGGGGGCAGGTGAGTAGCAACACAGATGCCACAGGCCTTCCTCAGTGCTCCCCACACCTGGCCTTCACCTCATTTAACCCCTCAACAACCCCTCCTCCCCCAACAGGGACTCTGAGACCCAACAAGTGTGGCCTTCTCCAGACACACAGGGCAGGTCCAAGGCACATCTGGGCTGGGGGCCACCTCGGAACTTGGAGCTCTTCCCCTGGGGGCTGCCTGGGCCCAGGAGATGGGTGCCACCTTGGTCTTCAGGTCATAGCGTTCCTCCTTGTGCAGACCGCTGTCCACCACGTGCACAATGTCGTTGACTGTGATGGAGGTCTCAGCAATATTGGTGGCCAAGACAATCTTGCGCACCCCAACTGGAGGCTGCTGGAATATGGCCTTCTGGTCCATCATGGGGATGTTGGAGTGTACTGGTGGGCAGCAAGAACACACTGGTTATGGGCACTGCTCCTGTCAAAACCTCCCTGTGATGAGGGCAGGGCAAAGATTTTGACCCTATTTTGATGAAAATGAGGCCCAGGTCAGTAATATGCACAGTAAAGCTCGCAAAGCCAACAAAAAGCAGTGCAGTCTGATCAGAAACCCAGGTCCCTTGAGTCCCAGTTGGGTGAGTCCCCTGAACAGAGGGCAAGACTGGTGTCTGGGGGGGCCACCACCCTTGCATATACTCTCACCTGGCAGGATTAGGTACTTGCTCTCGTGTATGCCCAGGGCCTCCTGGAGGCGTTGCTGCACTCCTTTGATCTCCTGCCAGCCAGGCAGGAAGCAGAGGATCCCACCTGTAAAGGGGCCCTGCAGACATGAGCTGCTCGCTCCCGGCAGATGGAAGTCAGGGTGGGCACAGGGCAGAGGGGAAAGCACCCACCTGGTTCCCCACGGGCATCAATGTGCAGAACCAGATCAGTCACGAGGTCCAAGTCAAGTGCGCATTCATCCTCAGACTGGGGTGGGGGAAGAGAGGCCAGAGTCACAGCCCCAGGGCAAAGGGTCGTGCACAAGACACAGCCACCATGACTCAGTGAGACCGAGGTACTCAGCACATCACATCGCCTCCAACCCTCACCACACCCTTGTCAAGCCAACCTGATCGTTCCCATTTCTATCAAGGAAACTGAGGCTTGGGGAAGGCACCAAGCCACAAGGATAGGGAGGATGGGAATCCATGGAGGAAAGGCCAGGAGCCCTGGGCAGGAGGGGGCAGGCGCGTCCCCTCACCTCATGGTGCCGGTGCCGGTGCGGATACTGGTGCTTGCCTAGCTTGGCCAGGATGTCCTCCAGGTAGTGCTCCTTGACAGGATACATGAAGCCTGGCACCTTGATGACAGGGCACCCACCAAAGTAGCGGGAGAAACGCTCATTATCGCCTGTGGCACTCATGAGCACCAGCCGCAGGGCTGGGTTGAGCCGCTGCAGGCCCTTGAGCAGAATCAGCAGGAAGTCTGTGTTCACGTCCCGCTCGTGTACCTCGTCCACAATGACGTGGCTCACGCCCTCCAGGCTAGGGTTGCTTTGCAGCTTCCGCAGCAAGATCCCCACAGTGCAGAAAAGCAGAGCCCCGCCTCGGGCTGGGGGCTTGCTTTCCAACCGCACCTGGAAGCCCACGTTCCGGCGCAGGGAGGGTCCCAGTTCATGGCTGACCCGCTGTGCCACGGACACAGCCGAGATGCGGCGTGGCTGGGTGATGATCACATTGCAGCGGGCACCACGGCCCTCTGTCACATAGCGCTCCAGCAGTAGCTGGGGGATCCGTGTGGTCTTCCCACAGCCAGTGTCCCCAGAGATGACCACCACCGGGTGCTGCTCAATGGCATTGAGGATTGTGTCCCGATGTGGGTCGACAGGGAGCTGGGGGGCCTCCTGCCAGACTGGCCCTCGCCGCCGCCACAGCTCCAGCAGGCTCTGGCTCAGACGCACCTCCTCTGCTTCTGATAGGGGCATGTAGGGCTTGCCTGTGATAGGGTCACTCAAGGGCCCTGAGTCCTTGCCCAAGGGCAAGATGTCATCACTCTGCAGCCGCAGCTCTGGGGAGATCCACGAACTGTCCACAGGGTACTAAAAGACAGGAGAGGCAAGCAAAATAGTGAAAGAGAAATAACCTTCTCATTAACTCACAACCAGCCCTGCCACATGATCACTTGGGCCAGGTGCTATGGGCCAAGCCGCTGGGCAGGACTCAGTCTATGACTGCCCTGGGACCTCTGCGGGCAAGACTGGGCTGCTCAGGGCAAGGGTGCACCCAGGATCCATCCTCAGTGGGGAAAAAGGGGAGTTACTGCTGACTGTTACAGGGGGAGGCTTTCAGTCTGGAGAAGAGGGAAGCAGATGGGGGGATTCTCTTACATGGTTCAGGAAGGTCTCTATCTTGCGGAGGATGGGCTCGGGCACCTGGATGGTACATGGCCGGCGCTGGGTCTCACCCAGTTCGCGCAAGGAGGCCAGGTTATACATGGCGTGGGTAAGCGGCTCGTTGTTCCGGTCCACCAGGCCCAGGCTCTGCAGAGGGAACACGTACAGCTCAGTCTATAGCTCCGCTTCCCCAGAACTGGCCCAGACAGGCTCAGGAGCTCCAGAGAGAAGTCCTGCAGGGCAAGCTCTGTTCTAAGAGATTTTGGTTTTTGACTGACATGGCACATGAGGGAGAAATTAGGAACCAGGAAAATGTAAATCTCCACCAAAAAAAAAAAAAAATTAAGTAGTTTAATTAAAGAAAAGCAAGACCTGACATGTTCAAGTAGAACAGCACCATACCTGCCTGGGGGGTCGGGGGTGGGGGGTGTACCTGAGAAACCGCTCCCTGAGCAGCTGCAGCCCCCACAACAGCCTAATCTGATCTCCACGAATTCCCAGCATGGACCTCTAAGATAGGTGGGCCAGGCCCTTAACGACCCCAGAATATGCCTCACAGGCTCCCTCTGCCTTCACTGCCTCACCAAAGCCCATCCCGGCAACCATTCTATCGGTGACCCCACCATACACATATGCACGGAATTCCTCTAAGTATCCATTTCTGCAACTTGATAAAATAAGCCACTGGAAGGGAAACACTGCATCTTATTTCCCCACGTGCCCAAAGCCACCTCACCAGAGAGAAAACAAGGCAAGAAAACAATGTTTTGTTTTTTTACACACCTCAGACAGGTGTGTAAAACCAGTCATTCTTCCCTTCTTGGGTTCCCGTCACCTATAATGTCTGGATTCCGCTCTCTCTACACACCCAGATCAAACATTCCCTCCTTCAAGAAGTCGACCGCTGCAGGGACCAGCCTCCCCTTCCTCTGGCTTCCTGGCAGACCTCAAGTTAGTCCCTGGAGCACAGGAGGTGCTGACACAGCCACCTTGCTGCAGCAGAAGCTTCCACCCTTTCGCAGGACTGTGAGAATGCACCTGCAGTCTCTCTGACAAGTGGCCAGCCAGCTGTTCTCTGAACACTGCCACCAACCAGATGCTCGCTCTTTCCTGAGATAGGCCTCTGCCATGCTGAGGGGCTTGTGATCATCAGTGCTTGTGTCTATCAAGCTAAAACTCAAACTTCCTCAAAGTTCTCCCAATTAGCGCTAGCTCTGCCCTCTTGAGCCCCAGGTAACACATCCACTCCCTCTTGTATCTCGCCACTTACCTGTCCCCAGCCCTCGTCTACTCTCCAGGCTCTCGTCACCTCTCACCATCAGCTGTATCTAAAATGCAGTTCCCAGAGCCACACACACCAAAGGTATACTTGACTGTTCAGAGTAAAGCAGGGCCTCTCTCTTCTCTTGTTCTGCAAACTAAACCTCTACTGACATGGGTTGAGATTACTAACTTCTCAGAGAGTCTCACCACAATGCTGACTCCCACCGCTGGGGAATCAGGTGACCGCCAAGCCTCTCTGAGGGAGCTGTCAGCTGTAGGCCAGATTGCTTTCACCCTGGGGTTGAGTGCTTCTTCAACCTTCATCCCAGATAAACATCGTATTATTAGTTTTGGCCACAAAGCCCAGGTTATGAAGATTTTTCCAGACACAGAGTCTGCCACTCAGCACGGGCACCATTCCTCCAGCTTTATGCCATTCAGAGTGATGAACAAGTCTCCTCCCGGCCTCACCCAGGTTCTGGCCAACAGTGCTGAAAAGGCTGACCTCACAGGCAAAGCACCACCAGAGGGACCGTAAGGAAGTCCTGGAAACAGCAGCCACACAGCCTCACGAGCAAGGGTTGGCACCAGTTACTTTTGTGTCCAGGCCAGGGCCTGGTGTGGTGGATTTCATTTCCTGGAAAAGTGGATCAATTTGCCAAAGGTAGCAGGGAGCTCCAAGACTAGATCTAACGTATCATACCAGGGACCTTCCTGGACTCACCTTTAGTTTCTTGCAGGCCAAGGCTGCTGCCTTATTCTCAGCCTCTGCTTTGCGGCGTCCTTTGGCAACAAAGGTCATGGGACAAGGCCAGAGCAGGGTGAGAGTAGACAGCTTGGTCTTGGTACCCACAGTATGGAACTGCATGAGGTTCTACAAAGAAGGCAAGAGAGACAGCTATAAAATGGCTGGGATTGAAAACATCTGTGGCATTCTCAGAATGCCAAGGAACCCAGAGATGGCATTAACCCCCATCTCAGCAGGTGCCAAACAACAGCCACACAAGAAGTAGCCCTGTAGAGGCAGAAGCAAGCCCCTATGGGACTGCAGCTCCTCAGTCCTGGGCTGGCTTTTGCTCTACTACAACTTCACAGCAGAAGACAGCAGGTGGGCAATGCCACTACCTCCCCGCTTAGCCCACTGTCCTCTCAGCACCTTCAAGGCAAACAGGTGTGGTAGCAGCTGTGGGCTGAAGCTGTCAGCATGAGCTAAAAACCAGGTACGTCCTGGGGGAGCAAAAAGGCTTGCACCTGGAGAGAAGCCCTGCCTAACCAAAGCCCCTCAGCCTGGCAGCAAAGATGAACTCACAGCCCAGCAAGACAGCTGCCCACATCCCGACCCCCTCCATTCCTGCCCACCATCCTTGAACAGATATGGGTCTTCCACTCCTACAGTCCCCAGCCCGCTCCCTGTCCTCCTGTGTTTTGATTTCCATTCTGTCCCTGCTGCTTCACCCTCTTCACCTTCCAAGGACCCTGAGCTCCCCCAACTGGCCTAGGTGTGGGCTGGGGGAACAGGTATCCTCAGCCCCTCCACACACCTGTAGTTTCCCTTCCAGCTGGTCTTGGGGAAAACCAGACATGACCAAGCCAGCTCCCCACCCACACACTTCTAGGAGACCCAACTCACCTTAGCTGTGGAGGACGATGTCGCTATCTGAATCACCTTGGCCAGAAGGTTCTTAGGAAGCGGAAACTGGGTCAGAGCCCTAATAGCACTGTCGTCGTCTGTCATTTCAAAGGAACCCCCCCTGGGAGGACCAAAAGCTTAGGTGAAAAAGCTCTATTTCTTCCTGGGACAAGTCCACCTCAGGCTCTGAGACCCAGGGGCTAGGACGCTGCGTTGTTGCAGCAGGCAGCCAGGAAGCATAAAAGAGACAGCAGGCTGGGCATCTTTGCTTGTCTGTGATCCTGTCACAGACACACAGCATAGCTAATGCTCCCTCAGTTCCCCCAACAGACAAGAGAGCAGAGGGAAGGGGCAGGGGGCTGGCAAAGCAGTTGCTGGGCCTCTGAGGGACCTGAGTGTGAGCTGGAGGGAGGGTCCATGCTGCTGTTTTGCAAAAGCCCAGCTACACAGTACAAGACCACAGCTGGCTCTCCCCAAGAATAGGCAGATATACCAATAAATAATGGGACCTGCAGGATGAGATGTGGGGCAGGGCCTTCCCCTCTCAGAGACGGCTCCCAGGGAACATCCCCCCATCCCCATGTAAAGATGCAAGCAGCTTCTCCTGCATCCTCTGCCTCCAGCTGTACCTCGAGTCCCTGAGTGGGGTGTGGGAGTCCTGCTGGGTCATGGACAGGAAGTCAGTGACATCAATGGTCCCCTCTTCTAGCTCTTCTTCTTCATCCTCCTCTTCCTCCCGGCCCAAGGAGCGGGAGAGGCCCCCAGGTCCCCCTGGCCGGATGCTCTCAGGATTCAGCTGCCTCCAGGAAGTGGGTGGCATGGTGGGTTCTGGACGCCACCAGCTATCAGCCGGAGAGCCAAAGCGATCGGCTAGCACACGATATTTGGCTGCATCAAATAGCTCGTTCCGGGGGCCCAGGAGACCCCAACCCTGGGGGGAGGAAAGGGCCATTGTGAGGGTCCATAACATCCTCACATCTCAGTTTGCCTGGAACCTGCTCAGTTACACCATAAGTCCCTCATATGCAGGAGCCACGCTTTTTCACCTGTCTACCCACCTCAGCCACTAGGCAGGGACTGGGCACAGAGACAGCACTTCACATGTCTAGCTTTGACAGATGAAAATGACAAGGTAAATTCTTACACCTATTAGACAAAACACACACACACACACACACACACAAACCCACCCCAGAGTAACAGGGAAGCAGATACATTTACAAAACGATCTAGGAAGCTTCAGTGAATACAGCAATTAGAAAATATGAAGCCTACACCATAAAACAGATATACCTTCTGACCTAAGAATCTTACGCTGGGAACATGTTCTAGAAGTAACTTAAAACACTTTTAAAGCCATTTATACAAAAATGTTATTTTAAGATGTGTTATAACTTCATTCTTTTCTAGAGAAAATATCCAAACATATGCTGAGTCTCTAGCACATACAAAACCACACGCTGACCACCCTGAGCACCATCTTTAGAGATGAGACCTGGTCCCTGCCCTCAAGAAGCTCTGAATCCAAGAGGCAGAACAGAAACGCAGACGACTAGGGTCTAAGGACCAAGAAAGTAAGTGAAAAGCTAGAACAAGGAGCAGAGTATGGATAAGGCACACGCTACTGGAACAAGGAGCAGAGTATGGATAAGGCACACGCTACTGGAATTCAAGTTGGGAGAGGTAAAAGTGACACAGGAAAGACACGGACGCGTTAAGTGGGTTTCTGACGTTATGGCCACATGACAGCGGACGACAGGTGCTAGAGTCCAGGCACCTCTCTAGTGAGGCTTGAGCCCCACCTGACTTGTGACAAGCTGAGGAGCGACCATGCCCTTCCTTCTTACGACTCTCTTCTTAGGTTTCTGAAATAACCAACTGTAATTAAAAAACGTAATTTAAAAAAATTCTATTCACAACAGCAACAGAAATCATAACCTACCTAACATGAACTTAAGAAAGGTACAGATTTGTAATTTTTTTTAATACAAAACTTGGCAAAGGAGATAAATTCAGAGAGACATATGTTCCTAAATGATAAAACTTTTATGTGTGAGAAGACAAAAGAGTCCTAAATTAATCCATGAATTAACATAATTCTAAAGTCTGGATACGCTTCTTGGGCATTTGACAAACTGATTCTGAAGTTCACGTGGAAGAACAGATGCATGAGAACAGCAGGATTCTGTGACAGAGAGAGGGGAGGAGGGCACACCCACAAACATCCACACACACAGAGCCAGAGCCACTCAGGACAGGGCAGAACGGGTGCCTGGTGCTTCTGCCATCACTGCCTCACTGTTTACAAGGATGTATGTGATTATATAGAAAACAAACACAGCATCTTTCCCCTGTCCCAGCAGGACAGCATGATTTTCCCTCCTGCCTTACACTCACTCACCACCCCGGCTCATGCTGTTCCTGACGAATACCCCTGAATATCTGACCTGCTGGCTACTACTGTTCCCTCCATACAAAGCCCACCCTAACCCACTTCCCTTCAGAGCCCCCCGTGCTGGCTCATGCTTCTCCACTAACCCACTCTTCCTCTCTCCTCCTCCATCTGACCAGTCACTGTCTTTTCAAAATCTCTTTAATACATCCTGAAGTAACCTCCTCCACTGCCGATACTGGCGTTCTCACCTATCCAGTGTCCCCATCTCTGATCTTGCCCAATCCCACTCCTGTTGGTGACTACTCTTAAAAGAAAATTTGGCTGTGTCATTCTAACAATTACCACCAGTCAGTAGACCCAGCATGCACCGGATCAAATAAAAATTCCTCCCTGTGACATCTAAGGCCTTGGTGTGCTGGCCCCTCCCTACCTGTCCCTACCATCACCAAGCACTCAGACCCATGCTCACACTCCTTGCAGGTGCTCACATACAGCCGGGTTCCATGCCTCTGTGCCCTGTGTCTGGAGCGCCCTGCTCCATCCCTGGGCCCTGGTAAACTTCTACTCATTCCTCAAGAAGAAGGAAGCTTCCACATGTGGGCACCTCCCCCTAGGCTGTGGCTGCTCTAAGAGCACTTCCAGTTACCTTTGTAAGCACGAGGGCAATGCTTAAGAACCACATCTGGTTTTAGGGGGAAAGGGAAGAGCTGAAGAACCATGTGTACAGATATTGGGGAATGAAAAGGCTATCAGCTCCAGAATATATAAAGAACTCTTATAACTCAACAACAAAAAGACCTGATTAAACAATGGATAAAGAACTTGAATAGACATTTTTCCAAAGAAGATATGTGGTCAATAAACAGATGAAAAGATGCTAAACACCACCAGTCATTAAGAAAATGCAAATCAAAATTACAATGAGATGCCACCTCATACCCATTAGGATAGTTACTATCAAAAAAAAGGAAAAAAACCCAGAAAACAAGTGTTGGTGAGGATATGGAGAAAGTGGAACCCTTGTGCACTGTTGGTAGGAATATAAAATGGTGCAGCCAACTGTGGAAAACAGTAGGGCAGTTCCTCAAAAAATTAAGAATAGAAATTACCATATGATCCAGCAATTCTACTTCTGGGAATTGAAAGCAGGGTCTCAAAGACATATCTGTAAACCCATGTTCACAGCAGCATTATCTACAACAACTAAAAGGTGGAAGCAATCCAAGCATCCATCGATGGACAAATGGATAGGCAAAATGTGGTATACACATACAATGGAATATTATTCAGCCTTTAAAAAGGAGATAAATTCTGACATGTGCTACAATATGGATGAACTTTGATGACATTATGCTAAGTGAAATAAGCCAGTCACAAAAAGACAAATACTGTATGATTCCACTCATATGAAATACTTAGAGTAGCCAAAATCAGAGACAGAAAGTAGAACCATGGTTACCAAGGGAAGGGAAGAAAATGGGGAGTTGGGTACAGTTTCAGTTTGCAAGATGGAAAAGTTCTGGAAATCAGGTGTACAACAATGTGACCATGCTTAATACTACTGAACTATACACCTAAAAATGGTTAAGGGGCCGGCCCCGTGGCCGAATGGTTAAGATCATACACTCTACTTTGGCGGCCTAGGATTTCGCCAGTTCAGATCCTGGGCACGGACACGGCACCGCTCATCGAGCCATGCGGAGGTGGCGTCCCACTTGCCACAGCGAGAGGGACCCACAACTAAAAATATACAACTGTGTACCGGGGGGCTTTGGGGAGAAAAAGGAAAAATTTAAAAATCTTAAAAAAAAAAAAAGGTTAATATGGTAAATTTTATATTTTGTGTATTTTACAATTAACCACAAAAAACAAAAAAGGCTGAGCATAGACAGGAAACAGAGAAATGGCTAGACAGGAATATGATCCTGATGCACTGCACACAGGCTGGGTTTAAAGTGCCTTCAAATTCCCAAGTGGAGGAGAATTTCTCACCCTCGGCACTACTGACATTTGGAGCCAGGTAATTCTTTGTTGTGGGGGGGCTGTCCTGTGCGTTGTAGGATGTTTATAAGCATCCTTGGCTTCATGCCAGCAGCACTCCTCCAGCTGTGGCCACCAAAAATGTCTCTAGGCATTGCCAAATATTCCCGGGGGGGGAGGGGGCAAAATCCCCCCCAGTAGAGAACCCCTGAAGTAGAGCTACTCAATGGGAGATGGAGATTTCTAAGGCATTAAACACAGAAAGGAGGGCGGGCCCAGTGGCACAGTGGTTAAGTTTGCACGTTCTGCTTCTCGGTGGCCTGGGGTTCGCCGGTTTGGATCCTGGGTACAGACATGGCACCGCCTGGCATGCCATGCTGTGGTAGGCGTTCCACATAAAAAGTAGAGGAAGATGGGCACGATGTTAGCTCAGGGCCAGGCTTCCTCAGCAAAAAGAGGAGGACTGGCAGTAATTAGCTCAGGGCTAATCTTCATCAAAAAAAAAAAAAAAAAAAAACACACAGAAAGGACAGTTGAACTTTAAGAGAGATTTCCCCAGAGGGAAAGGGTAGAGAAAAAAGAGATGTTTTTAGATGTTGGGAGAGGAAGAGGAGCTTGGGGTGACCCAAAGAGAAGGAGAAGGAGAGGTAACCCAGGGGCTGAGGAAGAGATACCTGGCAGTGCCAAAGCCACAGAACATCTGAGCAGAACAAGGCTCAAGAAGAGGCTGATAAGCCTGGCAAAGCATTGCTCCATTCAGTCAACAATCATCTGGGGACCACAGCTACCTGTCAGGCACTGCACGATGTGAAATTAACCAGTAATCAAGGCAGCAGCCACGACACTGGGGTAGAGAAAATGCAAACCCAAAGCACAGAGAGCTGTTTGCAGAAGAAATGAGGGGAGGGATCAGAACACTGAAGGTTTTTTCTTAATTTCTTTAAAATTTTTATTTATTTACTTATTTTTTATGAGGAAGATTGGCTCTGAACTAAGATCCGTACTAATCCTCCTCTATTTTGTATGTGGGATGCCACCACAGCATAGCTTGACAAGCGGTGTGTAGGTCCACACCTGGGATCCAAAACCACAAACCCCAGGCTGCCAAAGCAGAGTGTGCAAACTTAGCACGCCACCAGGCGAGGCCCTGAACTATTTCTGAAGCCTACAGAAAAGAATCAGAAGAGGAAGGATCTGAAAATTAAATGAAAGTGTGGAAGAGGGGATAGAGAAAAGACACAGAAAAGGGACAGAGAAAAGAGAAGAGTGGTGCAGGGGCCCAAGATAGGAAGGACCTTCCTCCTCAGATGCAGGAAGGAAGCAGGGGCAGTGAAGGCCTGGAGACCATGAGTGGGAGAGAAGCTGAACGAATATACTTCCTATAGCTTTGTCCTTATCAGAGCAGAGATGAAGACCTAGGGACCTGAGGAAAATTCAAGGTTGGCACAGCCACGAAGGGAGTCAATTAGGGATAGAGAGAAAGGTCAATGAGCAACACTGAAGGTCTAGTAAACGCTGGGTAAACAAAAACTTGAAAGCAACTCATGCCTAACCACTGGGAAGTGAGAGAAATGAGTATCATGCTTCCATCACAAGTAAAATGACCATGTGGCTACAGAGAAAAACTCACATGAAACAATGAGGAAAGAAAAACAAAAATCAAAACAGAAGTATATCTTTGGTGCTATACAGAGAGAGTATTTTTCATAAAGGGGTTCTTCTCTGTGGTTTTTAAACTGCAGAAAGTAGATAACTACAGTAGGAAAAAAAAATCTATTCCCTCACTGGCTGAAAAACAAGAAAGAAACCACAAGGTGGGAAGGGCTCAGGACAGGTGGGGGTTGAACACCCTGTCAACCTCTACCTAGATGCACCTAGCACCAGAGAGACCATCAGTGCAAGAGGCAAGGAGTTTCCCAAGAGGGAGGTCTGTACGGCTTCCACTACGCAGAAGGGCAGGGGAGGGTCACCTTGAACAGCTGGCAGGCCGCAGCTGCAGCCTGCCGCTCAGCGTCGATCTTCTTGCTGCCATAGCCTTCTACCTCCACGCTCTTGGGCCACTTTATGTGGAGGGTGACTTTCTGGGGAGGAGAAGAGAGAATCAGGGCCCTTGCCTCTCCAGACTGCAAAGTTGTTGCAAATCACATGGACAATCAACAGCAAAGCTGTGGAGCTGACTGCAGGACAGAACCCCAACCCCATCGTTAACAACGTGTAAGGCTCTAACTCAGCCATTTGTCCCAACTCATTTTGCTTCTTCAAAGTGCCATGTTCTAGCCAGAGGGCAAGGTGGGACCCATCTTTAAAGTTAAAAATCTTCCTTTGAAATGGTTTGCCTGCAAGCTTCTGTGAGTCCCAGGACCTACAAGACTCTAGGAGCAGGAATTCACATTGTCAATTCTAACCTTCCGCAGTTCCAGTTAGTCAACACGGGACCAAAACTAGGGATCAGTGCAGAGACCTGTCTTACACAAGATGACAACTCCTCATTTCACCTGCCCTGTGTTCCCTTTCCTTAACCCAGGCTCTCCTTCAAACCTAGCCTTGCTCTGAGATTCTCTGTTGACCATTTTCAGTTCAGAAAATCCACTCTATGGCCTCTTTGACAAAGAAATCTGAAGGAGAAAAGGGCACCCAGTTTCCTTCCTGAGAGTCAGACAAACACGGCTCCCTGCCACCAGCAGTTACCTTTTTCTTCGGCCCATTTGTGTGTACGTAGACCAGTTTGTCTTTTGCATGTGAGATGCCAAGGGCCCTTCCAATCACACTGTTGAGAAGGTTTTTGGGCTGTGGAAACTCTTTTAATAGGTCCCTAGAAGCTAAGAAAATAAGAAGAAAAGCATTATAGTTGTTCTCTTTCTTTTAAAAACTCCATGGGGTATGAATCAAGGCAACCCTGGACTAGATACTGAGGATGTTGGCTCATGACCCCAAACAACCCAGGAGCATCTTAGCAAAGGATAGAGGAATGGCTTCAGGGCTTACAGGGAACAGTGAGGTAGACCCACCTGCACGACCATCTCCTGAAGAAGGGCCAATGACCTACACACCACAGAAGGAACCAGACAGCATCCTCTCCCCCACCCGAGCATCTAATTTAATACATCAGCTACAGAAGCCCAGATGACAACTAATTCCCCCAGTTTGATGTCTGAAAGAAGGCACTAACAACAACAACAACAAAAAACACCAAAAATCTACCACACACACAAACTGGAGATCAAGACAACGCAAGGTCTCTCTAAAATAAAAGACACACAAAAGGGAGGACTGGTTCCAGAGTCGGAACACCAGGCCCCAGTTCTCAGGTGTACCTCAGCACCCTGCAAAAGGCCTCCCGAGAGCCTGGTTATGTGTAGGAACACTGAATGGAGACCTCCACAGCTGAGACACAGGCATGAGCTATTCCTCACCCAAGTCTGCTGGAGTCAAGTGGAGGCAGGATGCATCAGACACCATGAGAGGCATCTCACTTTTTTTCACTTGTGCTTTGGATCAATCCTAGAGCAGAAATGGGTGAAATGTCCACCCAGAGGCAGCTTGTGCCAGACACAGGGCTTAGCCAGACCATGAAGAAGCCTGCTGGGAGCAGCTAAAAACAGAAGGAAGGGTCCCACAGCACCAGAGTGGCCCTTCAAGAGATGCAGGGTCAGAGACTAGAGAAAGAGATGGGAAGCCTTTTCATTCTCCACTCACACTCTCTGGCATTATACTCAACTTTAAACCAGCTCCCAAAAGGAATTTGTAGGGAGTACATATATGCACACGTGAACCTGCATGCATCAATCATAAATCACCTAGGGAGCTTTTGCACAGCACTGGACACACTGTTCACCACAGGGCACTTGAGAATGGTGGTGATGTTGGGGAAGGCTCTGTATTTTGAAAAAGCTCCTCCAGGAATTCTGATGTAACCCTGCTGCCTGGGTTGAGACTGCTTCCTTGGGGGCAGACTCCTACATCAACTGGCTAGGAGGGAGGATTCTGCCTGCCTCTGTCTCCCTCTAAATGATAACTTATAATGCAACTAAGAACCAAGCAGTTAAGAAACAGTATCTAAGTAGACTCAAAGGGGTTTTATCCCACAGAGCGACCCAAGTTTAAGTAGCACACTAGACCTATAGATAAAACTACAAATGTGAACTAGTACTCCCTCCAGCTCTATAGCACAGGGAGCGCCGGTTCTATGCAACCTTGATGGGCAGGGATGCACTCCTCAGTTTCATTCGCTGCAACCTTCAAGACGCACAGCTCTGGGGTCCACTAGAGCAATCATTCCATCTTTATTTGAGATCCTCAAGTCCCAGGTGTATTTTGGGCTCTTTCCCACACTGGTGAGGCTGTGCTTACCCTTGACCCTCTAACCATTGACCACCCATCCTGGCAGGAGTTGGACTTTTACCTGTTTTCCCCCACTCTCTCGAGGTGCCACACCTCTCACCTATTCTTGCCAAGTGCAGGCGCTCCAGCCCCAGAACCTCCACGCTCGGGGTCCATTTGGGCCCGTACCACACTCAGTTTTACAACAGCAGGGCTGCGGCCCGCCAGCGGACGGCGGTCTCGGCCACTATCGGGGAGAGGGCCCCGGCCCACGCCCGTGGCTCTGCCATCCCCAGGAGTCAAGGGCGTCGCGGCTTGGCCGCGCCTGCCACCGCCCTCACCGTTTACCATGCTTCCGTCGCCTTCCCCGGGCCCGCCGGGGGCCGCCCCCGCCTCGGTCTCAGCGGCCTCCTTGGTGCAGTCGGGGCGGGCGCAGCCTAATGAGAGGCCGCGCGAGCGTCCCTGTCGCCAGGTGGTGTGGGGACCCGGCGGCCGCAGGCGCGGAGAAACGCCGGCGGCCAGGGCCATGAGCCTCCTGGCGGCCGCCATCGCGCTCCCGCCGGCCCCAGCAGCCCCGGAGCCGGCAGGCACATGGTAGAAGGGCGGAGCGGGCGGCCCGAGCGCTGCGCGCCCCCTGCCGGATGGGCGGACCCGGGGTGGGGGCGACCTGAGATGGCCGGGGCTGCCTGGCTCCAGCCTCGCACAGACCAAGGCCTCCAGCAACCCCAGGCTCCAGTCAACCGGTGGGCAGGCCAGGCCCCGGGCTGGGACCCTGCTGAAATCACTCCCCCAGTAAAACTAAACCCACAGACTCCTCATCTGAATCTGAGGCAGGAAAAGGGAATGGGATTTCTTGGGAAATAGTGCAGGCCTTAGCTCAACATCCATTCAAGGAAATGAAGTTCCCTCTAGGTCCTACCGATTGCTGGTAAATACCTGTCACATACCCTGACAAAGTGGCCTGGACTCCAGCCCCCACAGTTGTAAGATAATTGCTAAACTGGGGCACCCCCATCGCATTTAATGGCTTACAAAGTAAACATAGTGAAGAATCTGGAGCCAGGACAGGGAAGACTTCTTGAACACAAGCAGACCAGATTTAATCCCCGGGGCTGGAGTCACAGGTGAAAAATACCCGACTTGGACACTGTGCCCAAGAACTGTGCTGGTCCAGCAGTGAGAGTCTGAAGCTGCTGCTCCTTACTTGTTTGAAAGGCAGGTAGATTCTGTTTCCAAACTACCATGCTTGGATTCTTGCCAGGCCCATTCCTCTTCTGCCTGTTATGGCACTGAGAAGCGCAGCTTTGGGTAAGCTGGGAATCAGGATGAATCTGCATGCTGGGGCAGTGACAACGACAGCAAGGGGCCTCAAGGTCTCAGTCCTTTGAAAGGAGGCCTTGGTCAGAGGTTGGCAGTGCAGTTGAGGGTAAGCTGGGAGGGAGGGTTTTGTGTGTTTTATAATTCTAGATCCGACTCCAATGATCCCTTGGAGAGCTTGTGAAAACATTGCTGGGAGCCACCCCCGAGTTTATTTATTAGGTCTGGAGTGGGGCTCAAGAACCTGCATTTTTAACAAGTGCCCAAATGATACTGAGGTTGCTGGTCTGGGACCACATCTGAGAACTGCAGGCCTATGGCAAGAACACAGGATTTGAGTCCTGATACTTAGGCTTATTCCCAATTCTACCACTTGCCAGCTGTGAACCTTGGGCAATTTCATCAATTGGGAAAATCAGGACAAACTTGCTCCTCCAATTTGTTATGGCTGTGGTCAGCATAAACTGGGATGTTTGGAAGGCAGCTTTGCAAAGTGCTCTGTTAGAGAAGCCACTGTCCTCTAAGGTCTCAGACAACAGGGGACAGGTCACTGGGAGAAAGACCCAGGGCAGGGCAGGGCAGCTTCAACTCCTGCTCCTCGATTTTCTCCTCAGTGGGTTTTTACCAGGAAAGGGGCAAAATGGAAGGTGTCCTTGGCAGCAATGAACTGACCTCACACAAGGGGATACCACCATCTATATCAAACACCCCAACCCAGATCATCCATATTGGTATGGCAAGACCCATGGGGCAGAACGTGATTCTCCAAGGGCTTTGAATTTGGCCAAGTAGCACTTTAATTTGCCAAAAGCTGAGGAATACATTCAGCTTCAGTAGTTCTCAAGGATTGTTAGCAGCCCAAATTACCTCAAAAGAATCCAGAAGCTTATCAAGCCTGGTAGTGGCAGCACTGGCTGAGGCCAAGTTTTGAAAATTGTGGTGTCCGAAAGCTGAAGGAGACAACAGCCTAGATGAAAAGACCCTGCCTGGAAAACAGCCTGCGCCTGTCATGGTGCATCAGGAAGCCCTCAGTATAGCACTCTGCTCTGACAGCTACTTAGTTTTAGCTACTTAGTCAAGCTAAGGTTGAAAAGCTATCATTTCATGGATCTGCTTCCAGAAAGGCCAAAGCGGAGTGATATACACAAAGCAAGATTAGCCATGAGTTGTTAACTGTTCAAGCTGGGTGACAGATATTTGCAGGTTCATTGTACTATTTTCTCTGTTTTAGAAAACATATTTGGAACAGATGTTTAAAATTTTATGTAAAAAAAACCCATCAGCTAATGTCAACAAACTAGTTGGTTCTCAGGGAGCCTATCCCCTTTTCCTATTTCATTTACTTCATCTGGGCTCTAACAGCTGGTATCACCTTGAGCAAATATTTCACCTCTGCAAACCTCATTGCCTCTTTAAAATGAGGGCAGTTCCTATAGCAGCTCTTGAAACCCTTCTGGTTCTGTAATCGTCTCCCCACTGGTCTAGAGCAGGGGTTGCCAAACTATAGCCAGCAGACCAAATCCGCCCACTGCCTATTTTTATAAATAAACTTTTATTGGAACATAGCCATGCTCATTTGTTTATGTATTATCTATTTTCACACTATAATGGCAGAGAAACCATATGGCCTGCATAGCCTAGAATATTCACTCTCCGGCCTTAAAGAAAGTTTGCTGACTCCTGCCGTAGAGGACCTTGAGGGAAGTCAGGGGGCTCAGGCATGCTCCCCTTCCTTTCCTCCAGCATTAAGCCTTCTCCTCCACTCTCCATCCTTTGGAGAGAGAAAGTTGACTCCTTTGCCTGTGAAAAAGGAGGAAAATTCTGAAAAAAGAAAGGGTTTACTGGCTCAGAGATCTCTCCATTCACTTCTAGCTCAAGCACGACATCCGGTACTAAATGACACCTAGCAGCACGGAATCAAAGTGTAAAGGATCTGCTGAATACACCGGAGGATTTTAGGATTCTAAACTTTGAAGGCCATGGGAAAAAGAAATAGGAGGAAGCCTAAGATAGTCCAGACTTTGGGCAGACCACAGAACTTCTGGAGGGAAAATGAGAGGGACCACCGATACCTGAAGAAACCAGTGGTCTTGGCCAACTTTCTGTCAATTCAACCATAGTTAGATATTGTATGGATGGTCAAAATGGCAAGAAATAGTCCACTTGGTTGCAATGAGAAAGGTAAGGAGAACGACAGGGGCCGAGTGGCCACCCTGCCCACCCTACCCATCCTCATGGCCTTCCTGTCCACACATGTGAAGTCACAAGGTCCCATGAGGTAAATCACCGCATCAAGAAGAGGGAACACATCTGCATGAGGGGATGGACAGGAAAGACCAGTCCTGTGGCCCCCAGGATCCTGAGAGAAGGAGTGTTATCCCATGTTGCTTTCCAGTGCTCTACATCTCAGATCTGGGTGGGTGGGAAAGATTTGCAGGTGAGGCTTAGAGGTGAGTTTCTTAATTTATTCACCCTTTACCTTGGAAGGAGGCCTTGGTAAGAGGTTGGCAGTAGAATTTGGGGTAGATTGGGAAAGGAGGTGATAGTTTCTTCCAATCCCAAATCTGACTCTGATGGGTGCTATAACCTATTCAAGTGGCCACCATTTTCTGAGCCCTGTTTTCCTATCTGAACACCAGAAAGACTGTTTCTGCCAGACGCTTTCTTCTTAAGGGCAGAGGCACCAGCAAAGCCTCGAGGGAATCAGAAAGCATGGCAGAAAGGTCCAACAGTCATATGTGGACTAAGAGGTCTGTTGCTTCTGTGATGAAGAAATGGAGGCAAGAACACTTTCTAGCTAAAAAAAAGAGAGAGAGAGAGAAGGCAAAGACACATAAACCCATGGATGCCTTTTGCAGGCGCAGCTATAAGGCAACAATCAGGCTCAAGGAGTCTGTGCTCCTGGGGAAGACAGGGCGGGGCCTGTTGGGCTGCCCCACAGGGACCAGCTGCCCCTCCCAAGTGCAGCAGCCTTCTCCTCTGCATGTGCTCAAGGAGGCACTGCCTAGCCGTGCTGCCTGGTTAATCCCAACTAACCATCTTCAAGCTTAGCCAAAGCACATCTGACACTCTCAGAGCCACTCACCTGCCATGTTGGAAATGTTAACGTTCAGCCTTTTCGAGTTACAGGGCATTTTAAGAAAGAAAAAAAAAAAGGGCAATCAACTCTTGTTTTGGCAACGGGAGGGGGGTGGCATTTCTTTAATACCTAAGTCAAATGGTCAGAGGGGCCAAAAGTACTTATTTCTATGCTGCTGTCCGTAGTCAGGGCCACTGTAGCAGGGTGGTGTATGTGGAAACTGCATGGACATATGGCAGCAGCATGTGCTGCAGAAACTGAGGTGCTCTGTGCTCCCCGCACCCTTCCTGAGCTCTCGACCTTCAAAGCACTTTACAGACAGAGCCTAAAGTGGACATGCTGTCTCTACTTGAGGCAAAGACTCTATGACCTAAAATAGTGTTCTTGTGCCAGGCAACTGGGGGAGGGATGTGAACAGGCAGCCAGTGGGGTGGAGAAGGGCAGCTGTCAGGATAAGGAAGAGGCCACCAAGAGCACTGGTCTTAGCAGACCTGGAAAAGATCTAACTCGGAGGGAAGAGAGGAGTTAGGACAGAGGTGCTTCCCTAGGTCCTATTACTGGCCCTGTCCCTGAGTACCAGAGGGACCTAAGGTGAGCTCCTACCTATCTGGGTGCTCTGACATTTTCTCCAATCAAAAGGAGAGCCTACCTTGCCAAATGAACTGAGAGGCACATTTTAATGTCAGTAAAGTGCTTTGAGGTGCCAGGGGGAGATAGGGAAGTGATTTGCCAGACATCCCCAAAGCCTCCAAGAGGGAGGGCAGTGGGCTGAGTCAAGGCTCTCTATTGTTACTCTACTACAAGTGCCCTGCACTTTCTAAGCCACATTGGGCCAGGGACTGCCTAGAAGATCCTGCAGATTCTCCATGCTAGTGCCAAACACCCAGACTGAGCCTAGGCTTTATTCCTGGTCACACAAGGAGACCAGAGGGTCTCAGCCATGTGGCCAAGGATCATAAAATAACCCAGACCTTTCCCAATGATCTCTCCCTGAGAGCTCCAACAACTCTGTTACCCCACTCCTCCTCACTCACTTTCCAGAGGCCCATGGCCCTGGCACCCGGGCTCCCGCTGCCACCCACCTTCCCACAGACCCTAGACCAAGCTGGTGCTGGAGGCAAGGCTCCTCCCTTACCTCGAGAGATGGTCCCTCCAGGGGCAGGGTTGACACACATGGGTGGAAGGCGGGGCGGGGGAAGTTTGCACTGACGCTGCCTGTGCTGGGTCCGATCTGGGGAAAGAGAGAGGGCATCAAGGTGACGTGTTTTCACCCCTCATAGTTACAGACCCCTGGAATGGCTCGCCCCAGAGGATCCGTGAAGGACCCTGAGCAGCAGGGCTGATGGATGGCATCTGGAGCCAGACACAGTTCTAAGAAACAGTGCTGATAATGCCACACAGAAAGAAGGCAGTTGTCTTATATAGGTGTGATACATGGTAGCCTTGTAGAGAACTTTTCTTGGCTCTCAAAAAAGTCCTCAAACTCTCCTCGTTCCCTTGGCCACCCTCTATGGGTTGAACACCCATCCCACGTGCTTCACCAGAGACTGGAGTTGTGAGGATGAGACAGTGCAACAGTTGAAAACTGAAAAGTCAAGACATCATGTAAAGACCCTGGGTTCTTCCTCTTCTCTGTTTTCCACTTATGGTAGCTATCCCTATCTCTGCTATGGGTTCCCCAGACAGCCACTTCAGCCACCAGATCTCAAATTATTCTTTCCCTCTAAGAACTGGGCAAGAGAGGGACTAATTAACAGTCAGGGTCCTCCCTGAGAACCAAGACCAGATCCACACTACCAGCCTTCTCCCTCTTTCTAAAGCTTAATGATTTGCCATCCCAAATATTTCCACTCATTTGGAGACTAAATACTACTTATCAGTGACCCATAAAATACATTTTTATTAAGTTCCAAAACTTTGATAGACATTAACTAAAATTAAGACACTCACTGATTATTCCATGGAAAGGTGGAAATCTATGGATAAGGGATGTTCAAAATCTTTAAAACCACCTAAATGGTGAAAATGTCAGAGACTCACTGTCTGGAGAAAAAGGTGCATAAGCTCTTCTCTCTCTCTGCCCCACTGGTTTTGGTATAATAAATGGGGCAGGAGAGGAGCAGGGAGAGACAACCACACACACTACACACTTGAGAAACAGCCTGCTCTGCTACAGTGCTGCCCATTTCTATAATGCAAATGAGCTCATATAGATTTGGTAAACAGGGTAATGATATCAGTAAAAAGAAAGCACCCTTGGTTCAAATGTAATTTTTCTAAGACAAGGAAATTGAAAAAGCAAGAGTGGAATTATAGGGGCTGGACCCGTGGCCGAGTGGTGCAGTTTGTGCGCCCCGCTTCAGTGGCCCAGGGTTTCGCAGGTTCGGATCCTGGGCACGGACATGGCACTGCTCATCAAGCCATGCTGAGGCGGCATCCCACATGCCACAGCTAGAAGGACCCACAACTAAAAATATACAACTATGTACTGGGGGGCTTTGGGAGAAAAAGAAAACATTAAAAAAACTTTTCTTAAAAAGTAGAATTGTAATTTTCAGCAGGAAAAGGAAAAGCCCTTTCAGTTATATTTTTAAAAAACTAAAATTGACTATAAGAATCAAGGTGGTGGATACATGAGTGTTCACTATATAATTTCTTCACATTTCAGTATTTTTGATAATTTTCATAATAAAATGTTGGGGGGGCAGAGCAAGTCCTTGTACTTAGGTCCTCCTCCCCGACACTCCTAGCTGCACACACTGCTTAATGGCAGCCCCAGTGGCTCAGAGCTCCACTTCCACCTGTATTGCCTCAGCAACCGCCAACTCTGTTCTCATCAGAACACTCTTTGTACAGTCTTAGCATCACACTGTGCTGCCTGCCTTGGTGGTCCAAAGCATCTTCCCAGGCACCAATGACTGTTTTTGTCCTACTCTGGTCATAAAGTTGCAGTTGTAATGCCTCAACGCTACTTTTCCCATAAGCCTTCTTGTAATATTATAGGTGTGTGATTTTGCAGAAAACATATATAGTGTTACAGCAGAAACGCCTGTAGGGTCTTCCGGAACAAAGTGCCTAGGATCAAGATTTATCTTGGAACTAATTCCAGCTATGCCTTGAAGCTAAGGTTGGAAATGATCAGCTCAATCTCTCTGTTCTTGTTTGAGGAGGGTCCTCATTCATATCCAGGAATGCTGGAGTGAAAAAAAAAGAATAAATGATTTGACAATTATTCATTATTTCATTAAGCATTTCAGTAATTGGGGGAAAGCTGTTACAATCCCACAAAATATCACTGAGCCCTCTTGTGACCATGGAGCTGGAGAAAAACTGCACATTCTTGCTGTTGATCTAGTGTTTTTTTGTTTTTGTTTTTGTCTTAAGATATTATTTTTCCTTTTTCTCCCAAGCCCCCCGGTACATAGTTGTGTATTTTTTAGTTGTGGGTCCTTCTAGTTGTGGCATGTGGGATGCCACCTCAGCATGGCTTGACAAGTGGTGCCATGTCCTCGCCGAGGATTTGAACCGGCGAAACCCTGGGCCGCCAAAGCAGAGCGTGCGAACTTAACCACTTGGTCATAGGGCCAGCCCCAATCTAGCATTTTTCAAAGTTTTGTGCCGACTGTAAAAGACTCAGCTTGCTCATTGTCACCTGATTGTGATGGCATTACAGCTCAGAGACAAGAAACCTCTGTTAAGATGCTGGCAAAGGCAATAACTGGTCACTTACCAGGCACAGAAGCATTCTAATTGGGAGGTGTTGGCAACTCTGTTAAATTAAATAAAAGGAAAGATGGTAGCCACAATACCCAGTGAGCCACCATCCACAATGCTGCAGGGAACTGCTGTGGCCATTACCTTCAGAACCATCAAATGGCCCATCCCATTTGATTATAAGCCCCTGAGCACCAGAAAGCATCTCTGAAACATAGCTGTCTCCACCCTCGTATCTCATACACAGCAGGTGCTCAACCATGCAGCCACCCGGCACACCACATGCTGAGGCCAGCCTGCCACTCTCCAGCAAAACATTGGCTACTGCGATGCACTCCAAATAGGTCAACCTGCTCACATTTATCAAGGGCCTGCCAACCAAAGACTAAGGGCCGGGGAGAGATCACAGCCAAGCACTCTCCCTACATCGTCCCTCATCTTCACTATACGCCTGAGGATAGGGGCTGGGAAACAGGATCAAGTAAGTTAACACCTTGCTAGTGTTAGTGGGGACCAGATTTGAACCTCAGCCAGCTGACTCAAGCTTTACACCGTGTTACACTTCCTCTCAAGATTCATGACACCCTAGGGAGCTCATAATCTCATCATGAAGAACAAAGAAACAGGGGCCAGCCCAGTGGCGCAGTGGTTAAGTGCACACGTCCGCTTCTGCGGCCCAGTGTTCTCCAGTTCGGATCACAGGTGCCGACATGGCACCGCTGGCAAAAGCCATGCTGTGGCAGGCGTCCCACATATAAAGTAGAGGAAGACGGGCACGATGTTAGCTCAGGGCCAGTCTTCCTCAGCAAAATGAGGAGGATTGGCAGTAGTTAGCTCAGGGCTAATCTTCCTCAAAAAAAAAAAAAGAACAAAGAAACATATAAAAACTCCATAAGAGATAAAGAACAGTCCTAATCAACAATAAAAGTATTGCAAAGCCACACATGACCAATTGCCAAGGTCATGATGCAAACCACAAGTGATACCAGCATTCAGAAGACAGGAGAGGGCATTCACCCTTATAGTCAGGAAACTGTGAAAAGACAGGTTTGCCTGAAGGAAATTATTCAATGCAGTGACTCTTTCTGATTAATGGCTTTCCCTGAGACCTTCAAGCATAAAACGGTTGTTAGTAAAAATACAACCTTTACCTGTGTCGAAAGCAAGGCTCAAAATCAGACTATGTCTGATTATTAAGTCCTGAAGTTACTTAATACTGTGGATTGTGAGTTTACCAGGTGTCAGGCCCTATATTAAGCTCTTTACACATATTAACTCATCTGATCCTTGAAAAACCTTATGAGGCAGGTACTATGATCTGTCCCACTTAAATCATGAAGGAATGGAGGCACAGAGAGGCTCAGTCACCCACTCAAGCCTCTTTGGCCAGCGAGGTGCAGAAGTATGATGCGAACCAAGCATCTGGGTCCAGAGTTTCTGCTCAGTGAGGCTATACTGCCTCCCACTAACCGAGTGCTAACGATGTCACCCCTGATGGAAAGCCTCTCAGATCAACCTCAGCCTAGAAAGCAAATTCAAAAATGCTATAAAGGAATTTTGCCCCAAAACTCTCACTTGGCACGATCTCCCTATCATGTCAGAGTTAAATAACACAGGAAAAAGGCGGATTGTGATTTTATTGGGCTCTCCATCTCTTTAGGAAATCAGTGCTGTTAATTCAGAGACACTCCCATCATAAGAGAACCTATTTTCATCCAACTTTTTACAAGCAGGTGGGCACAAAGCCCACTGATTAGTAGGTAAACACAAAGCAATTAAGTGTACTTGATTTTCAGCTCAAAATGTACTGTCCACACTAATCTCAAGTTCAACATTTCCCTTTTCAGACACAGTTAACCAACAAAACCAGGATGAGACAGATTAATTTTTTCATGCAATATGAAAACAGATGGAGTGGCTCAAGACAAACAAGGAGGCAGGAAGAGGCTGCTCTGAGCCATTGTACACCCAGCCGTCCTTCTGGTCCCATTCAATGGATTACACAGGGCACCATTTGGCCAAGGCTTTTCAAGCCTCTAGGAACACAAGTTGTAGAGGAGACACAATTGGAAGATTCTTCTTAATCAGCAGTTATGGAAGGCCGGTTATGCTTCTCATTTACTTGTAAAATATTCTCAGACAGGAGCCTCATGGTCAGTTTGATACAGGTGACAGGCCTTTTACTCTTTATTCTCTTAAAGGAGAAGTCATTCTCTTAAAGGAGAAGTCACAAAGCCCTCCAGGATCTGACCCTTGAAGTCTTCACCAGCTATATCACTTCCTCTAAGCAGCCCTGGAATGCTACCCTATGGCCCTGCCATGGTTCAATTCTGCCATTGCTTATGCGATCCTCTCACCCCATCTGCTAGAGCATGATTTCAAGACCTGCCACAATTTCTATGACCATGAATATAACAATGACTCAATCCACTTCCACCAGTGTTTACTGAGGCCTACCATGGGCAAAATGCTATGCCAGGTACTACGGATGATAAAAGAGCACAAGAGGCCCTGGCTGCAGGGAGCTTCTAATCTAGTGATACAATGATTAATTCAGAATAGACTCAGCACAAGAAAGTACAGATACGGTGCAAAGGAAAATCCAAGAGAGCAAAGATTCCATTTGGTTGATAGAGTTAAGAAAGGTTTATGGAGGAAATGGTGTAAAACGCTGGCCTAGAAAAATAGGTAGGATTTCAACAAGCAGGGCATATGTGTGAGAGGGCACTTGGGGAGGGGTGGCAAATGTATATAAAGACCCAGACAAGGGAAGGCAGAGGTTATAAGCACCATGCAAGAGGAAGGCTAAGAAAGGACTTTTGAAAGTCACTCAAAGAAGGAATCTAAGCACTACACATTGGTGAGGGAAAAAGATTTTCACAGGCTTCACAGCTCTCCATCACAGGGAGAAGGGGCATGAGGTCACAAGCACAGTTACATTCTTACCTTTTCTGAATGAGTCCAGGCTGAACATTTCTGGCCAGGAGGAAAAGCTGGAATCCTAAGAAGAAGGAGGGCCAAGAGACAATGGTTAATATTCCTGGTCCAGGAACCCACAGAGAAGACTTCAATAACTTCAATAAAGAGCACTGTCCAGAAGATGAGAAAAATGAAGCTCTTCACTAATGAGCCCCAACTGCTGCTCCCAGTCTCAAGAATGGAAGGGCCATCTCCACTCTAAAGTAATTACATGTCTTTGTTTCTAAGTGAGAGCTTTCTTCTTTTCTCTGTCCTAAACTCCCTGAACGCTGCTAAACAGAAGGGCATGCATTTCACCATGAGAGATGTATATTTCCACCTCATCACAATACTTGCAATTTTCCTGGGACTTCTAGGGAGAAATGAAATTCTACATAGACTCCTTTTCTCATGTGGCATCAGGAAATGGGACTGATGACTGCCTTATGGACAAGTTTACTGGGCTTTCACAAAACCTAGCCAAGCCCCTAGGAATGGGGTTTGACTGATAGTACCAAAGAATAACTATACAGTGATTCAAAATAACAAGATTTTCATAGAGGAGTCTCTATGAAATAATAACTATTAAGTTAAAGTTCAACTATTGGCCAAAAATTTGGTTCATTTAGCTCATTAGCATCCTTAACGGAGGGATCTACCTAGAGACTTTGTATCACACATACACAACTAAGTGATACCTCTGGTTTAACAATTTTGTTTTAAAAAACACTCAAACTTAGACTTAGAGATGTTTTAAATAATGTAGTACTCCCTGGTTGGTGCAACAACCTTGTGTGGCCTTAGTTTAAAAACATCTACATAATGTTTTAGCAAATCAGGATAATGTCCCTCATTACTAGGAGTCTAATGGGGCCTACACTCCTGCTCCTGACTGCTATTCCCTCTCATTCTCAAATTGTGGGGCGGCGGGGGGTGGAGGGCTGACCTGGGGCCGAATCTTTCAGGTCCATAGCAGGTCTGCCCTGATGGCCTCCTCTCCCCCAGGGATGCCGGAAATTTCAGCCGATAGGATATGGTAGCTCAGAGAGAAAACTTCAATACAATATCAACAATGATACAATTTACTTTAAGAAGTTACATTCTATAGACTCCTTCTATCCCAATTAAAGGAAAAAGGGTGTAATTTGAGATTCTAATTTTAAAGAAAACCTGAATATTACAAAATCTAAAACATCTAAGTGATTATTATGTAAGAAACAATACTTTCTTGCTAAGAAATTGTAAGTTAATTTGCTTGTAAACAGTCTTGGTTTAGCTTATAAAAAGTCCTGATGAGGGGCTGGCCCCGTGGCCGAGTGGTTAAGTTTGCGTGCTCTGCTTCAGCGGCCCAGGGTTTCACTGGTTCGAATCCTGGGCGCAGACATGGCACCGCTCAACAAGCCATGCTGAGGCGGCATCCCACATGCCACAACTAGAAGGACCCACAACTAAAGATACACAACTATGTACCGGGGGGCTTTGGGGAGAAAAAGGAAAAACAAAATCTTTAAAAAAAAGTCCCGATCCTCTTCATATCAACCAAGGCTCATATAACACTATATTTTCCTGTATCAGCCTAAAAAATATAGTATGAGGTTCAAGAGAAGATGTTTCAGAGATATTTTAGAGCTCTAGAACATTTCCTAGAGATCTAAAAGAAAGCTGTCTTCATTGTAAAACAGTATAATGTTGGAAACGTTTATGGTTCAGAGTCTCTTAAATAACTTAGAGGTAAGTAAAATAATATTGTATCAAGATTTCTTGCATAATGAAAGACCACTTAATTCCAGGAAGAGTCACTTTGGGATGATTCAAGGACAGAGAGATTCTATAACGGCTAATTAAAAATGACACCCTTCTTCCAACATAGTCACAAATGGATTTACTACATGCCTTTTCCTTTACAGTGTGGCTGAGCATGAGATCCACCACTGCTTTGTGTGCACGGCTACATCAACTTACCTTACGAGAGCAGTGACGGTCTCAGATCTTGAAGACTTCTGAACTGCAGCTGAATTCTCTCCTTGCTATTCCTCATCACGAGGCTGGGCCTCCTCCTGGGAAGTACAATGCTGGGTCACTAAAATGATGGCCCCCGCAGAGAAAGAAAGTTGCTCCGGATCATTGAAATTCATTTACTACTCTAACAACAAGGACAAGTTTTGTTAGTGGCATGAAACACACACACTGGACACATTGGCCTCACTTCAGGACCTGCTCTAGACCCATCAAACTGTGAGCTGCCCCTACATCAGCACCTGTAAGATACCAAGAAAAAGATGTCGTTCATGTTAAAGAGGGACTTGTAATCCCAAAAGCACCTTCTCCAAGGACTCAGCAAAAGCTGCTTCAGTTTTGAGTTCTACTCTCAAGACTATAATATGAACCTACGGTAGATAAAGAAGCTCTTCCAGATTGGGAAAATAACAACTAAATGTTGAATACCATTTTTGGAGTTTACAAAGTACTTCCACAGACTTTATCTCACTTAATCTATGCAGCTACCCATCGAGGTAGGAATTATCTTTCCCAGAAAAGGCTACACAACTTGCCCAAGATCCCATAGCTGCCTCAGGGCAGAATGGAAATCTGCAGTTAGGTATTGGGCTCCAAAGCCTTGCATGCTTGTACTACATTACTTTTTTATTTCCATGATATTATGCTATTGCCTAGATGTCCCATGGTTCAGTCTTCGAAAGAACACTTTATACTGACATCTTCAAAGGTTGAAAGGGGCAAGAAGGGTCCAACTGATAAACCTGGGACTACAGCTACATAAATTAAAACACTTGGAAAGTAAATATCTTTTGGAGGTAAAGGGACAACCTACACAGGTAGAAAATGCAGCAAAGGATGTATTTACTGCACTTAAAACAGATACACAAATAAAGAGCACTATCACAAATCCCAAATGCTATATTAGGAAAAGAGTTCTCTCTTCTGGAAACTCCAATATTCCAAGATTTAAGTGTAAATTATAAGATGTAGTCAAGACCCACAATGACAGTGGGATTACTGCCTCCTAAGAAACTGTGAGGGAAACCACCAGACAATGTCTCATTTCCCTCTGGCCAGTAAGTTGCAACCAAAGAGTCTGCAACTGGCCATCTGCAGTCCACCTGCTACAGTGTATGGCAATCCCCTGTGGATTGGGGCTGCAAAGTGGGACAACCTTTGCCTTGCAAAATCACAATTAAGGTGACCAATGTTGCTACACGAGGACTAGCTAGACAGCATGCTGACGCGATACTCCCGGCTTGGGGATTCTGAGGACCCCTGGGACTCCAGTTCACCGCAAACAAAGGACCCAACATGCATTAGGTCTTCCCCTGCGAAATGGGGCAAGTCACCACCAGGAAACAAAGAACACCTCACCCCTTGGCCTCCCCCAGTGACAAGGTCGGTGCGAAAGGGGGCAAACCAGGGGGGCCAGAATGCACCAGGCCTCCCTTTGGACAAACGGTCCAGACGGCACGGGGGGCAAACAAAGGTCCCAGGGCACTCCGGAGGCTTCCTCCAGGCCCTGCTTCGGGAAACGGAGCATCCCCTGAGGCGGAGGCGTTGTTGCGCCAATGAAGCGGCCTCTCCCGCGGACCCGCGGAGCCCCTGGCTACCAGGCCCGCCCCGGCGGACCAGTCTGGCCCCCGCCCCCGCCCTGGCTCCATGGCAACGGCAGGCCGAGGCCTGGCTGCTCAAGGCTCGGCCCGGCCGGCTTCCCGGGCAGGCCTAGGATGCCCGGCCTGCTCCTCGGGCCCGCCCGCTTCTCCGCCCGACTCTCCGCCAAGCCGGCGGTCGGACCCGAGCCCCTCCTCGCGCCGACCACCCCCGGCCGCGGGAAGCTCCTCGAGGGGGCACGAAAGGGGAGAATAAAAAGCCCAATTCACCTGTTGTTACAGATGTGAAACAAGCCTCGGTGCACCGCGCATGAGCCGCGGCCCCCCCCCCCCCCACCACGGCGGGACTACAACTCCCACCAGCGGCGGCGCGGCCCCTTCCGGGTTCCGTGGCGGAAGTCCCCCCGTCCGCCCCGGCGCTCCCCGCCTCACGCCCCCAGCCCCGCCTGCCGTGTGGACCCCGCGTCTCAGCTGGTCTCCAGCGGGCCCCCAGCTACGGCTCGCAGTGCCCCCCCCCCCCCCCCACCCCCCAGGGCTCGGGCCGCCGGGCCGCCAACCCGCGGCGAGACCCCGGCACCTGGCCCAATGTGGGGCGGCCGCGGAGGGCGCAGGCGGGACTTCCGGCAGAGTCGCGAAGGGAGTGGGCGCGCGGGCGGCTCTGGGGTCGCGGAGGGAGCTGGCCAAGGCGGGCTCGGCCGGAGCTGCGCACGCTGCCCCTCTCGCAGTGCCTTAGCGTCCGGAGTGTGCGAGCGGGAGAGCTTTGGTGTCTTCTGCGCGCCCCCTCCCCCGTGCCTCCGAGCGCGAGTTGGGACACAGGCGGGTCAGGGCTGAGCCGGGAACGAATTCCAGCTCGGGCTCCCGGCTCCCACGCGCCTTCCCCGCCAGAGCTCGTTGCCACGCCTCTTCTCTTCTCCATCTCCCCTCGATCTTCTGTTTCTTTAGGGAGGTGAGAATTTCTGCCTTACGAGAATGTTAGGAAGATGAAATCAATGTGATGGTGCCTTGTGAACTGTACAATGCTAGGGAGAGAACAAGGTGGCACTTGCGGGTTGCGGGGAGACCGCAGGTCAGAGTGCTGCTAGGTGGGTCTGGAGGTCCCGCCCCATGCCCTCAGAAGCGAGAAAAGACATTGTCCCTGTGACCTGCAGTCGTCTAGATGAGACTCCTGTGTGAGTTCAGTGGGATCCAACTTAAAAAGGAGAGACCTCAGTATGGGTAGCTCTGAAGCTGGCTCAGGATTTTACAGTTGGAAAGACCTGGAGTATGCTTTTAAAATGTGGTCATTCAGAATATATGAATAATCCGTTCAATATCCCGTCATTTTTGTCCAAACAAATTCAACAAGTATTTTTTTTCCTTTTTTTTTTTTTTGAGGAAGATTGGCCCTGAGCTAACATGTGTTCCCAATCTTACCCTTTGTTTTCCTCCTGGAAGCCCTAGTACATAGCTGTATATCCTAGTTGTAAGTCCTTCTAGTTCTACGTGGCATGCCGCCACAGCATGGCCTGCCCAGGATGCGAACCAGCTAACCCCAGGGCACGGAATTGGAGCTCACAACTTAACCACTGGGCCTCAGGCGGGCCCCTCAACAAGTATTTCTGCATTGGACAGAAGGGTAGGGGAGGTGGGTGTGGAACATACATCATTCATTCAAATAATCATCACCTATTCTTAACAGGGCGTGGTCCTTTCGTGGGGGATGATCCCCCCCGCACAGACATTTGAGTGAGCTGTGTATCAGTTGCTAAGCAGGTGTGGAGGATACAAAGACCCTGCCCTCAAGGGGCTTAGGGCCTGGTAGAGAAGGTGAAAACCTTGTCCCAAGTAAAGAGAAAGTGGTAAATGCTGGAGAGGAAGTGTTTCCGGGGGTTCAGAGAAAGCAGTAGTTACTCCAGAATGGCAACATCAAGGAGAAAGAACCATGTGAGAAAGACATCCAGGTGTTACAAGGGGCAAATCCTAAGAATATACAGTAGTTGGGTATGGCCAGAGAGCTGGATATGTGTAAGGGCTTTAGAGGAGACAGAGCAGAAAAAGTAGAGGTGGGAATGCTACACTAAGGGATTTTGACATTATTTGTAAGCAGTTGTTTTTTGTAAGACATTATTTTTACAGTTCTAAGGAGAGTAAAATTACTGTATTTTAGGAAGGTTATTTTGCAAGTGTGAGGGTAGAATTGGCCAGAAAAATAGAAGCTAGGGGGGGCCGGCCCGATGGCACAGCAGTTAAGTTTCCACGTTCTGCTTCGGCAGCCGGGGTTTGCCGGTTCGGATCATGGGTGTGGACATGGCACCGCTTGGCACGCCATGCTGTGGTAGGCATCCCACATCTAAAGTAGAAGAAGATGGGCATGGATGTTAGCTCAGGGCCCGTCTTCCTCAGCAAAAAAAAGAGGAGGATTGGCAGCAGATGTTAGCTCAGGGCTAATCTTCCTCAAAAAAAAACAAAAAACAAAAAAATAAAAGCCAGGATACTACTTTGATGAAAGGTAATGAGGGATTGAGCTACAATCAGCGGTGACAGTGATTGCAGAGCACCAGGCTGATCCCTGGCCACTGGTGTGTGGAGAGAGGACTGATATTTTGTACCAGTGACTAGGAGGATCCTGCACTGTTAACAAAATAAAGGGACACAGGAGTTGGAGATGATGGATTCAGCTTCATACAGATTATGTTTGAAATACCGTTGTGAATGTTAAGTGGTAAAGACATGGTCCCTGCTCCAAAGAAAATTCTGATCTGGTAGAGAGGATGAGAAAGGCATGCAAGTAAGTCTTAAAACCTCAAGTAAGCAGTGCAAAAGAGGCGCAAGTGAAGCATTCTAAATACTTTTCCTTGTTGTGCATTTAATGTTTCTAGTTTTCTCTCTGAAGGTCTTTTCCTTATTTTTTTTTCCAGTTTTATTGAGAAATAGTTGACATACATCACTGTATAATTTTCCTTATTCTTGAGCCTTGAGCTGTTTTTAGTGAATGGTTGTATCTGGTGGAGCTGATAAGATGATCCATTTTGTGTTAAGGTGAGTGCTAGTTAGTGTATCTTTTTCCTTCCCTCCCATATATCTCACCTCTTGTTTCCTGGTTCTTTCTTTATCACTGCCATATTTTCCTTTGTCCAGTCCCTAGACTTCATTCTTTGCAAACATCTCTGTCTAGAAACTTCTTCAAACACTTTCCTACTCATTCTTCAGGGCCCTACTTTGAGCTTCTCTAGCGGTTTATTCTTCCCTGTGTGGTAGTGCTTAAGGTATCTTCTTTGATCTGTCTCCCCCACCCAGAACCCCAGCCTCTTGGAGTTATATGTGTGTCCCCAGTGCCATGTGAGTGCTCCAGGGGGTGCGTGGATACTGCCTTCCCTCCATCAGATACTTGTCCTGTGGACTCATGCCACTTAGGTTATTTTTCTTCAATTTCTTAGGGTTGAAGTGTTGGTGGAACCAATTTTATTTCTCATATTATAGTAGAACTCATCACCAAGGCCATCAAGCCACAGAAAATAGGGCAGAAGAGAACATAATTTTCTGTCATGGCATCTACAGGCATGAGAATTGGGATCTAGGACCTCTCTTACACTTCCAAGCTACTGTCTCCGTGTGCCTGGAGGAGATTCTGACCCCCACTATTGCTGGCCCCACAGTATTTCTCGGATTCCAGTAAACCTGCCCATACTTTCTGTAAATAGTCCCATTAGTGAACTCAATTCACTTGCCTAGTGTGAGTGTGTCATTTTTTTACCCTTATGTTTACTATCCCAGACTAAGGAAATTTTGTGGATGCTTCAAAGTAAGTTTTCAAAAAAAGGTTAAATACTCCCTTTCTGTGCTTTCTTGAAATCAAAGTGGACCACTTGGCAAGAGATGCTGTATCAACAATCCAAAGTAACATATGCACCCCTATGTTCATTGCAGCACTTTTCACAATAGCCAAGACGTGGAAACAATCCAAGTACCCATCAACCGATGATTGGATAAAGAAGATGTGGTATATATATACAATGGAATACTACTCAGCCATAAAAAAAACAAAATCATCTCATTTGCAAGAACATGCATGGACCTGGAGGGTATAATGCTAAGTGAAATAAGCCAGTCTGAGAAAGACAAACACCGTATGATTTCATTCATATGTGGAATATAAACAAACACATGGGCAAAGAAAACAATTCAGTGGTTACTAGGGGGAGGGGGCACAGGGGGTGAAGGGGAGCACACGTGTGGTGACAGACAAGAAATAACGTACAACTGAAATTTCACAATGATGTAAACTATTATGAATCTCAATTAAAAAATTTAAAAAAAAAGATACTGTAGAGAAGGAGGATTCTTAAATCAGAACAAAGTTGAACCAAATGACTTTTAAGGCCATTTCAGTTCTGAAATTTCATTACTCTAGATAGAATTCCACTTAGAATCAAATGGTGCTTTTTTGGATCTCTGTATAAATATGGAAAATTCCCTCAACTCTTTGGTTTTAATTAAGATGAGGAATTAATTTCCTTAATATGCAAAGACAGTTTACAGATTAATTTTTTTAAATCTATAATCCAGGGCCGGCCCAGTGGTGTAGCAGTTAAGTGCACATGTTCCACTTCGGTGGCCCGGGGTTCTCTGTTTCAGATCCCAGGTGCAGACATGGCATGGCTTGGCAAGCCATGCTGTGGTAGGCATCCCACATATAAAGTAGAGGAAGATGGGCACGGATGTTAGCTCAGGGCCAGGCTTCCTCAGCAAAAAGAGGAGGATTGGCAGCAGATGTTAGCTCAGGGCTAATCTTCCTCAAAAATAAATAAATAAAATAAAAAATAAATCTATAATCCACTAGAAACATTGGCACTGGGCATGATGAAGAGGCAGCTGGCAAAAAAAGTATTATATATGGCCATTAAGTTTAAGAAAACAAAAAAATTCAAACTTGCTTTTTTTCTTTTAACATGCTATCTTCTATTGTGGCCAAATGCACAACATAAAATTCACCATTTTAACCATTTTAAAGTACACAATTCAGTGGCATTTGGTACATGTACGTGTGGTACAACCATCACTACTATCTAGTTCCAGAACATTTCCATCGCCGCAGAAGGAAAGCCCATGTGTATCCATTAAGCAGTCACTCCTCATCGTCTTCCCCTCCTCCCTCCAGCAACAGCCCCTCACAACTACTAATCTGCTTTCCTTTTCCATGCCTTTTCCTACTCCAGATACTTCATGTAAGTGAAATCATATAGAATGTGGCCTTTTAAATCTGGCATTTTTCACTTATCATAATGTTTTCAAGATTTATCCCTGTTATAGCATATATCTACTTCATTTTTTTTATGGCTGAATAATATTCCATTTTTGCATATATCACATTTTCTTTATCCATTCATATGTTGATTTGCATTTGGGTTGTTTCCAACTTTTGGCTATTAGGAATATTGCTGTTGTGAACTTTGGTGTACAAGTTTTTGTTTGGACACCTGTTTTCAATTCTTTTGGGTATATACCTAGGAGTAGAATTGCAACTTGGCTTGTTTTTGAAAGACAAAGCTATGAAACACACTTAGGATTCTTTCCTCAAGTGTTGGTAAGACTTGTTTTCTCTCTCCACCTGGCCCTCTGCTCAGATGTCATCTCAGAAACAGCTTCCCAGGCCATCTTCTTTATTTAGTTGTGTATCCTTACTTTTCACTTGCTTCTCTCCAGAATAAAGATCCTTGAGGAGACGGACTTAATCCTTTGTTCATCCTTTGTTCACCGCTTAATCCCTTGTTATCCTAAGCACCTTGCCCAGTGCCTGGTGCTATCTCTTGGTAGCTACTGAATAAATACTAGGTACTGAACACTTTCACTTGGGAGACTGGCTCCAGTTTAAGGAAACAAGCACTCATTCACTATTAATGGACTATACATATATTGGCAGTACTTTTTTAGAGGATGGTTTGGTGGTATCAGATTTAAGATGTGCGTGCCCTTTGACTCATTTCAGTTCTAGGAGTTTATCCAACCATACCCCATATGAGTGAGAAAATGCATTGCAGCATTATTTGTAATGTTTAAAAAAAACCTACATATCTCTTCTCAGGGGACTAATTGAATTAAATAGAATATGTCTATATTGGTCTGCTTGGAGTGTCATAACAAAATGCCACAGACTGGGGGGCTTAAACAACAGATATTTTCTCACAGTTCTGGAGGCTGGAAGTCCAAGATCAAGGTGCGATCAGAGTTGCTTTCTGTTGAGGTCTCTATTCCTGGCTTGTAGAAGGTATCTCTTCCTCTTTTAAAGAATGAGTCCTCTCAGATTACGGCCTCACCCTTCTGACCTCACTTAACCTTAATTACCTCTCAGTCACATTGGGGCTTCAGGCTTCAACATGTGAATTTGGAGGGGACACAATTCAGTCCCTAACAACGTCAATCAAATGAAGTGGTATGCAACAATTAAAAAGAATAAATTCTGCCTAGTGTGCAGACATGGAAAACTATCCAGGAAATGTTGAGTAAAAAAAGCATGTTCTATACCCAGTATATTTTTTATTCCAACTGCGTTTTTTTTTTAAAAAGACCATATGTTTATACATATGCTTATGTAAGCACAGAACGTTTCTGAAAGAAGGCATCACAACTGTTAGCTGTGCAGCTAGGTGAAAGTCACTGAATTCTCACTTCACGCCTTCCTACATTGTTGGATTGGGGATGACCAAAAGTATGGATTCCTTTTTTTGATAATAAAAGAATTAAAA
The DNA here is from genome assembly GCF_021613505.1 of Equus quagga. Taxonomy (NCBI): domain Eukaryota; kingdom Metazoa; phylum Chordata; class Mammalia; order Perissodactyla; family Equidae; genus Equus; species Equus quagga. Next base: position 138,159,981 of record NC_060267.1, read on the forward strand.
TGAAGCATTTGGAATATGTAGGGCTCCTGAGAAGGAGATTTGGTTATAATGGTAGCCATTAACACACCTATGCTGCCTCACTATGCATACATTTTCAAATATATTAAACTCAGATGTACATTCCTTTTTTTTAATTGAGAAAAAAATGCTTAATAATTGACACATAACATTATATTAGTTTTAGGTGTACAACATAATAACATAAAATTTGTATATATTGCGGGGCCAGTCCCATGGCCGAGTGGTTGAGTTCACGCGCTCCGCTGCAGCGGCCTGGGGTTTCGCCAGTTCAGATCCTGGGTGCGGACATGGCACCACTCATCAAGCCATGCTGAGGTGGCGTCCCACATGCCACAACTAGAAGGACCCACAACTAAGAATATACAACTATGTACTGGGGGGCTTTGGGGAGAAAAAGGAAAAAATAAAATCTTAAAAAAAAAAATTTGTATATATTGCAAAATGATCACCACAATAAATCTAGTTAACATCCATCACCACACATAGTTACAATTCTTTTTCCTTGTGATGAGAACTTTTAAAATCTGCTCTCTTAGCAACTTTCAAATATACAGTACAGTATTGTTAACTATAGTCACCATGACGTACATTACATCCACCAGGACTTATTTATTTTATTCTATAACTGGAAGTTAGAACCTTTGGACCACCTTCACCCATTTTGCCCACCCTCACCCCCCCACCTATGCCACCAATCTGTCTCTGTATCTATGAATTCAGTTTTGGGGTTTTTCAGATTCCACATATTGAGTGCAATCATATGGTATTTGTCTTTCTTTGTCTGACTTATTTCACTTAACATAATGCCCTCAAGGTCCATCCCTTGCCACGAATGGCAAGATTTCCTTCTCTTTTATGGCTGAATAATATCCCACTGTAGATATATATCACATTTTCTTTATCCACTTAGCCATTGATGTACAATGAGGTTGTATTCATGTCTTGGTTATTTGTAAATAATGCTGCATATATTTCTTTTTAAAATTTACTTTCTTGGCGGAGTGACATCAGCATCATGGCAGAGTGAGATCTCCACTTAAATACTCCCCTCTAAGATACAATGAAAAGGACATTCATAGACCAACAAAGGACAGCCACACAACAAAAAAGACATATGAGAGACCCACACAGCCATACATCTGAAGGTGGAGGTGCTGCACCCCGTAGAAAAAGTGGAAGGAGGTAGTGAAATCTCCTCTACATCCTGAACAGCAGTGACACCAGGACTGCATGTGGCTCAGAAAGGAAAGGGGGGAGGGGTCAGCCCTCTGCAGGAACACCATCACTCTCCAGGGTCCCACAGCCCAAAGGAAAGGCCTACACAGAGGTAACTAGCTATCACAGGGGTGTCTTCAGCAAGCTAGCACCCCAGAATAGCAGATAGCAAGGGCAGAGTGAGAAGCCCCTGGGATCACCCAGGCAAAAGAAAGCACCCCTCCCTCCACCATGTGCCCCAATTCAGCCCATTCAGAAAAGGAGTGGCTGTGAGCTGAACCACAGACAGTGGTGGGCTCAGAATACACAGCTCTTGACCCCCACCCAGTGGCAGCAGGTGGAAGTGGCAACCACATATTTCCACTACGCGGAGGCACAAACACATGACATACAGCAATAAGAAAAAATATATTAAATCTCCAGACCAGAAGAAAAATGACAAGTAGCCAGAAATCAATCCCAAAGCCACAGAAATCTATAATCTAAATGATGGACAATTTAAAATAGCTATCATTAAGGGCCAGCCCAGTGCAGCAGCCTGGGGTTTGCTGGTTCGGATCCCGGGTGCGGACATGGCACCACTTCACATGCCATGCTGTGGTAGGCATCCCACATATGAGGTGGAGGAAGATGGGCATGGATGTTAGCTCAGGGCCACTCTTCCTCAGCAAAAAGAGGAGGATTGGTAGTAGTTAGCTCAGGGCTAATCCTCCTCGAAATAAATATATAAAATAAAATAAAATAAAATAGCTATCACTAAAAAGAACTTGAGCTACAAGAAAATACAGATAGAGAGTTCAATGAAATCAGGGACTTCTTTACAAGAGATTGAAACCATAAAGAAGAACCAATTAGAAATATTGGAGATGAAAAACACAATGGATGAGATTAAGAAAAATGTGGATTCCCTGAACAATAGGGCTGATATCATGGATGAATGAATCAGCAATCTTGAGGACATAAATATAGAAACACTTTAGATGGAGGACGAGAGAGAACTAAGACTAAAAAGAAATAAAGAAATTATCTGAGAAATATCTGACTCAATTAGAAAAGGCAACATAAGGATTATAGGCATTCCAGAGGAAGAAGAGAGAGAGAATGGAGCAGAAAGCTTGTTCAAAGAAATAATGGCTGAGAACTTCCCAAACCTGGGCAAGCAGCTGGAAATACAAGTGAAAGAAGGCAATAGATCTCTTAACTATATCAATATAAAAAGACCTTCTCCACGGCATATAGTGGTAAAGCTGGCAAAAGTCAATGACAAAGAAAAAATAGTAAGGGAAGCAAGGCAGAAGAAAATAACTTACAAAGGAACCCCTATCAGGTTTTCAGTGGATTTCTCAGCAGAAACCTTACACGCTAGGAGAGAGTGGAATGATACATTCAAAGTTCTGAAAGAAAAAACCTTATAGCCAAGAATACTCTATCCAGTGAAAATATCCTTCAGATATGATGGAGAAATAAAAACTTTCCCAGATAAACAAAAGCTAAGGGAGTTCATTGCCATAAGATGTGTCCCTCCCACAAGAAATCCTCAAGAAGGACCTCACACCTGGAAAAAAAAAAAAGTAAAGGAGTTACAAAGCCCTGAGCAAGGATATAAATAGGTAGACAAAATCAGAAAATTGCAGCTCTCCATTAGAACAGGTTAGCAAACACTTAATTATAACATTAAAGATAAAGGGAAGGAAAACACCAAAAATAACTATAATCTTGTCATTTTAACCACAAACTCACAACACAAGATGGAATAAGATGTGAGAATAACAACTTAGAAAGGGAAGTGGAAAGCACTGGAATTGGCTTAGTCTGAGGAAATAAGAGGCTATCAGAAAATGGACTATCTCATCTAGGAGATTTTTTATACAAAATTCCTGGTAACCACTAAACAAAGACTAGAGACACAAATGATAAGTAAGGAGAAAACTAAGAAGACCATCATAGAAAACTACCTAACTGAATTGGTAATCCAAAATACATGGGACAAGAAACAAAGGCAATGCAGAAGAAGTGGAAAACAAGTGGTAAAATGGCAGCATTAAGCTCTCATATATCAATAATCACTCTATATGTAAATAGGTTGAATTCTCCAATCAAAAGACACAGAGTGGTGGGATGGATTAAAAAATATGATACAACAATATGCTTCCTCCAGGAAACACATCTCAGCCCCAAAGACAAACACAGGCTCTGAGTGAAGGGATGGAAGATGACACTCCAAGCTAATGGTAAACAAAAGAAAGCAGGTGTTGCCATACTTATATCATACAAAGCAGACTTCAAGATAAAACAGGTAAAGAGAGACAGGGGCAGTATATAATGATCAAAGGGACACTCCACCAAGAAGACATAACACTTATAAATGTTTATACACCCAACACAGGAGCACCAAAGTTCATAAACTATTAACAAACCTAAGGGAGATATCAACAACACCACAATAATAGTAGGGGAGCCCAACACCCCACTTAGGTCAATGGATAAATCATCCAGACAGAAAATCAACAAGGAAATGGTAGAATTAAATGAAAAACTAGAACAGATGGACTTAATAGATACATAGAGAACACTCCATCCGAAAACAGCAGAACACACATTCTTCTAAAGTGCACATGGAACATTCTCAAGGATGTTTTGGGGAAAAATATTTGCAAATCATATATCCGACAAGGAGTTAATCTCCATAATATATAAAGAACTCACACAACTGAACAACAAAAAAACAAACAACCTGATAAAAAAAATGGATAGAGAATATGAACAGATATTTCTCCAAAGAAGATATACAGATGGCCAATAGACACGTGAAAATATGTTCAATCACAAATCACCAAAAAAATGCAAATCAAGACTGCACTAAGGGGGCTGGCCCCGTGGCCGAGTGGTTAAGTTTGCACACTCCGCTGCAGGCGGCCCAGTGTTTCATTGGTTCGAATCCTGGGCGCGGACATGGCACTGCTCATCAAACCACGCTGAGGCAGTGTCCCACATACCACAACTAGAAGGACCCACAACGAAGAATATACAACTATGTACCAGGGGGCTTTGGGGAGAAAAAGGAAAAAAGAAAAAAAATCTTTAAAAAAAAAAAAGGCTACACTAAGATATCACCTTACAGCTATTAGAATGGCTATAATCACCAAGACTAAAAATAACAAATATTGGAGAGGGTGTGGAGAAAAAGGGAACCCTCATACACTGCTGGTGGGAATGCAAACTGGTGCAGCCACTATGGAAAACAGTATGGAAGTTTCTCAAAAAGTTAAAAATAGAGGTACTATATGACCTAGCTATCCCCCTACTGGGTATTTATCCAAAGAACTTGAAATCAAAAATTCAAAGAGACTTATGCACCCCTATGTTCATTGCAGCATTATTCACAATAGCCAAGACGTGGAAGCAACCCAAGTGCCCAACAACTGATGATTGAGTAAAGATGTGGTATACACACACACACACACACACACACACACACAATGGATTACTACTCAGTCATAAAAAATGACAAAATCATCTCATTTGCAACAACATGGATGACCTTGAGGGTATTATGTTAAGTGAAATAAGCCAGACAGAAAAAGGCAAACATCATATGATCTCACTCATATGTGGAAAATAAACAAACACACGGACAAAGAGAACAGTTTAGTGGTTATCAGGGGGAAGGGGATTAGGGAATAGCACAAAGGGTGAAGGGGTGCACTTAAATGGTGACAGACAAATAATAATGTACAACTGAAATTTCACAATTTTGTAAACTATTATGACCTCAATAAAAAAATGTAAAAAAATTTACTTTCTTATTGTGAATAATTTCAAACATACACAAAGTAAAGAGATAGTATATGTTAGGAGAGGCAGTCTTCCATGGACCTGGAGCTTCCCTGCCAGTTCTTCTTGGGAATACCAAGAATGCAAGACCTTTACTGCTCTTCACCTGGGCTATTTCTCAAGGCTGTGTTTCAACAGGCAACCTTGAGGGATGAAATATGATCTCCCCCAGGACAAAGGGCTGACTTAGCTTCCGCTTGTTATAGAAACTGAATCTCCCAAGTTCAGTGCTCCTCTCTGGTAATGAAGCCCACTGTGTGAGCAGATAACTATGATAAACCCTTTGTACCACACCCAGGGAACTCACGGGGCATGGGGAACTGTTGCAAACCAACATGAAGCTCTGGCTACTGCTTTTGCTGTGATTAAACTCCTTTATGTCTGACCTGTGAGTCTTGTGTCTTCTGCCAGCATCTATGAAACAGTAACAGGTTAGTTACCTGTTGAGCTTGCAAGTAGGCTAAAATTCCAGACCTGCACCTGCATAGTTTCTAACAGTATAATGAACACCCATAGTACCCATCACCTAGCTTCAACAATTTTCAACTCAAGGCCAGTCTTGCTTCATCTGTAGGTGCCCAACCCCATGTCCACCACCCCAGTTTTTAAAAATCAAATCATACCATTTTGTCTGTAAATATATCAGGGTGTATCTCTGTAAGATTCCTTTTATTCAGCACAGCCACAAAACCAATACTATACCTTAAAAATCCAGTAAATCTTTAATCTCTTTTTCATAATTCTTAACTATAGATAAATTCTTTTAGGCGAATTTGAATCTTATCCCTGTCTTTTGCACCAGTATTTTAAGTTTGGTATCATTGCAACATCAAAACATGAATATGTTTCATTTACATGTAGATTTCTTCCAGAGCGTTAGGTTAATTTTTTTTTTTGAGGAAGATTAGCCACTCCTCCTCTTTTTGCTGAGGAAGACTGGCCCTGAGCTAACATCCATGCTCATCTTCCTCTGCTTTTATGCGTGGGATGCCTACCAGAGCATGGCTTGCCAAACGGTGCCATATCCGCACCTGGGATCTGAACCGGCAAACTCCAGGCTGCTGAGAAGCAGAATGTGCAAACTTAACCGCTGCCCCGGGCTGGCCTTATGGGTTAATTTTTTGACTTCAAACTGCAGAAATAGGGGAATTTTGGTAATGGATTATCACGTGTTTTGATATGCCTTAAACACTGTTATACAATCAGTTATTTCTGACAGAAGCTCTAGTTAATGTCGTTGGCCAAATTGTACAAGCCAGTTATCTTCAATCTTACAAAATATTTATTGGTAAAACTGGAAAGAGAATGTATAGCTCCCAGGCTGCTTTTTAGCCATCACTATTAACCATGGTACTACTGCCAAAGGACCAATATATAGGCTTTTAAAAAAAATGTGAATGAAACTGATTTCTGGTCAAGATAGCATTGTACACACTTTGATGCCACTCCCTTTGTTTGGTAGAATTAATAAGAAAAGATTAAAATTACATATCCACATTCCAAGATAAGATAAATATTTATGTTGACCAGAAACAGAGAGCTGTAACCTTGCTGGGCTATGGATCCAGAAACAGACAGAGGCAGTCTGGAGTTTGTAACCACCAAAAAAACCCAACCACCCATCCATGAATGCCATATACTTAGGGAACAGACACAACATTGAATCCAGACCTAAATCCAGCTACCCTTTCAGTTGGCACCTGGATTTCCTGTCTCCCAAATTTAACTGTGGAAACAGACTCTCATGTTAACTTTCAAGACTTGTTTCTGCTTTGAGTTCCTGGAGGATTGAGTAGAGGCTGCCACAAAACCATCAGGGAGGGAGAAGTACGTGTGTGGGGAAAAAATGTCCATGAGGAACTTGTAAGTTAAGCTTCCAAAACATACAGGAAATCCTAACCAAAAGAAAGACAACTGACAAAATCAGCATCAAGAGATGAATTCACTGCAACTGAAATGAAAATAACGGGATGACCTTATAATAACTTAAAAATAAGTATGTTTAGAATATTCAAAGACATTAAGGAAAGATATCTATTTTCAAAGAATAAGAAATTATGAAATAAAAGTAGTCAGAAATGAAATGGTAATAGGTAAGTATTTAAAGAACAAGTTAGAAGTCCTAGAAATTAAAAATACAATTATTGAATAAACACTCCATAGATGTCGTGAATCCTAGGCAAGTCTCAGTGGAAAGAGATTTAGTGAATTGGAATGTTATGTTGTATTCTGGGTGAATAACTCATTAGTAAGAGAAAAGCAGAAAAAATGAACAATTGAAAAACATGGAGAATAGATTGAAGGGCTTCAACATAAGTGTGTAATAGGAGTTACAAACGTTTAGAGCAGAGGAACTGTAAGGAAGTAATACTGCATTCAACATGATGTTTGAACATGTTCTAGAATTGAAGAAAGATGCAAATCCTTAGAACAAATGTGCACACTGAATGCCATACAGGATAAATAAAAATAAACAGTCACTTGGACACAGTGCAGTGAAACTGTAGGACATCAAGGATAAAGAAATTATATAAGCTACTAGAGAGAAAAGACACAAAACCTACAATGGAAAGCAATTTGACAACATTCTTCTGAACAATAACAGATAGCAAAAGACAATGGAGTAAGGTTCAATTTGCTAAGAAATAACTGTCAACTTAGAATTCTATATCCAGCTAAACTGTCTTTCTAGAAGGAGGAAAAGATAAAGAGATTTTTATTTATGTAATGAATAAGAGATGGTCCCACCCAGGGACCCTTACTGAAAGAACTAACTAAAGAATATACTTGGCCAAAAAAAAATTAACCCAGTGGAAAGGAGTGGGATATAATCAACAATGACATGCACTAATATTAGAAAAATATATCGGTAAATCTTCATTTACCAATGGCTACTTGCTACTGACTATTAAAACAGCTTTTTGTGCAGAAATAAAAGATGAAACTAAAATTTTAGGTAAAAATAAAAGGGAATATAAAGGTATGTCATTTGGGATGACTCAAAACTGGCTTAAAGTATGTGAAAGTGTTTTGTCTTGTAACAGGAAGGCCTCAAGTAGGGCAGAGCTCATAGTTTATTGATTCAGGGGCTCAAAACTGTCAACAAGGACCCAGGTTCTTAATAATTCCCTGTTTTCCATCTTCAGAGTAGGCCTTATCCCCAGGTTTCTAGCAAGATGGCTTTAGCAATTCGCATAAAGTCTCAAAAGATTCCTTTTCATGTTTTACTGACCCCAACTGGACCCCATTTTGTGACTTTATCCCTGGCAATGGGAAAAGAATCAACCCTCAGGGCAATCATGCCCACCTCCAATTCAGGAGGAGGAGTCAGGTCTCACTTAGGACGAAGATTAAGACTGTAAATAGCTTAGGATTTTGTTAGAAAATTTTATTTGGAATGTATAAAAGCAGTGTACGTATAACTACTAAACAAATAGAAATGTAATTCATAGCTTCCAAGACAGTCAAGAGGAAATAAAGAAAATAATATTAATTGAACAGAAGACAGGAGAGGAGAAAAGAGAAGCAAAGAAAAATCATGGTGAACAGAAAATAAACATATAAGATGACAGCAATACATCAAAACATATCAATGATCACAATGAAGTTAAAGATTCTTTTTTTTTCGCTTTTTTTCCCCAAAGCCCCCCGATACATAGTTGCATATCCTTTGTTGTGGGTCTTTCTCGTTGTGGCCTGGGGGACGCTGCCTCAGCGCGGTTTGATGAGCAGTGCCATGCCCACGCCCAGGATTCGAGCCAATGAAACACTGGGCCGACCCGCAGCGGAGCGCGCGGACTTAACCACTCGGCCACGGGGCCAGCCCAATGATTACAATGAATTTAAAAGAGTCAAACTTGCCTCCTTATTCTCCTCATACCAGGGGCATAGGTGACTAGCAAGCCAGTGGTTTTTGGTACCGGTCCTCTCTGCTTGGGGTTTGTTGAGTGGGAAATGTAGTTCTCCTGTGAAGCACTAGAGGTCAGCAACATTCATTTCTTTATTCCTGTCCCTACAGGACTTTCTGTACTTAGGTCAAGATTCTCACGAATCAGGAATGCGTTTCTTTTCTTTTTTTTTTACATTGAGATAACATTGGTTTATAGCATTATATAAATTTCAGGTGTACATCATTATATTTCGATTTCTATGTAGATTATATCATGTTCATCACCCAGAGACTAATTACTATCCATCCCCAAACACACGTGAAAGTCATCGCTTTCGCTCTCCTCCCTCTTCCTCTTGCCTCTGATAACCAGCAATCTAATCATTGTATCTATGTGTATGTTGTTGTTGTTGTTGTCTTTATCTTCTATTTATGAGTGAGATCACATGATATTTGACTTTCTCCCTCTGACTGATTTTGCTTAGCATAATCCCCTCAAGGTCCATCTATGTTGTCACAAATAGCAAGATTTCATGTTTGTTTAAAGCATAGTAGTATTCCATTGTGTATATATTCCACATCTTCTTCATCCATTCATCCCTTGATGGGCACTTAGGTTGTTTCCAAGTCTTGGCTGTTGTGAATAATGCCGCAACAAACATAGGTGTGCATATATCTTTATGCAAGGAATGCGTTTCTTTTAGATTTGACTTACAGTCTTTGATCTAACGCTCATTCCCAGATTTTAAAAAACAGTTTATGGCACTTAGAATTTCAGCTACTCAAAACAGTTGCCAAGGTTATATTTAACTGCCTGGTAGATCTAGAAAGCCGACTTGGAGGCTGGATTGTTTACGGATTGCACTTCTTAACTGATGGAAATTGGTTAGATGTTCCATGAATATAGCTGCTATAGCTACAGAATGGAGATTCAAGCAGGATGTACGCAGCTAGAGAGCCTTCATGGGACCTAAGAACACCTAAATTTATACAAGTTAATGTCTTCACTGTTGTTGAAAGACTGTTCTGATTCTTTCTGGCTAACAGTTAACCTTGGAAAATCACATGGCTTGTTCACACTTTTGGAGGTATACTATCAGACAGAATTCTTCTTCTGACCTCCGCCTTTTTATTTTCTCAAAAGCTTATTGGACTTTGTCTCATCCCCCGGTAGAAGAAGCAGAGAATGAGCAGAGATCCATAAATGGGAGCACCCTTCTGCTCTGACCAGTTGTCCCATGTTGCCATTTTCATCTTTCCTACCTCTTTACTTTCATCTTTACTAAGTTAATTCTCGAGTCACTGACTGCAAGTAATATTTGCTTACTCAGGCTGAGTGTGAAACCAGTAATTATGTTTAACTTGTGTTTAAGTAGACAATGGCTCATTTTAACTTCATTTATCTGATGTTGTCATGTGGGAACATAATTTCATTGTGCTACTAAGACATTATTAGCATATTGCTATGGCTCATCATAGATGTTTAATAACTTTATGGAATCAGTATAAATTGGCTAATGGAAACCAAAGGATAGAACTTTTAAAGCTGAGCTGTGAAATTCACCATTTGTTAAATGGCTTTTCCAGAACTGGACTATGCCACTTGTCAAAGTTTTAAAACCAGTAGTGAACTCTCAGAATTTCTACCTTGGGTATGAATTATTTGTATTCAGAAAAACAAAAGAAAAAGTGAAGTCTAATTTTAGAAGTAAAATTCAATGTTAAAACCCCTGAGCAATTTAAAGTATTACAAGAAATGGTAAAACTAAGCTCTGGTGCAGGAAGTCAAGAGAATGGTCATCTGTGGGATTAGGAAATGGTGGCGATTGGAGACTGCATGGAGAAGAGCTTCTGGGCTGCTTTCAAGGTTCCGGTTCATGAGCTGGGTGGTGGTTACACAGGTGTATCCACTTTGTCATAATCTGTCAAGCTCTACACATGATTTACATGCGTTTCTTTCTTTCTTTTTTTGAGGAAGACTGGCCCTGAGCTAACATCTGTGCCCATCTTCCTCCACTTTACATGTGGGACGCCTACCACAGCATCGCGTGCCAAGCAGTGCCATGTCGGCACCCGAGATCCGGGCCAGCGAACCCGGGCCGCTAGAGCGAAACGTGCGCACTTAACGCTGCGCCACTGGGCTGGCCCCTATGCATTTCTGTAAGTACATCATACTCCAGTAAAATTTTTAGAAATGGTTCTTTATTGAATTTTACCCTAATCCAAACTGTATCCTAAAATTCTCCAAGATAAATGAAAATTTTCTAGCATCTCTGGTCTTTACTCTGTCTTTTTAAGACTTTGGTTCCTTTGTGCTCCAGGAGTCTTACTGAGCAATGAGTCTTCCCCAGTTTCTTCCAACTAAGACTCACAGGGGATCTAGAAGTGATGTTACCACTATTCTTCTGAATGTATTGTAGTGTATGTTTTATGTTTGAATGTCAGTGTCTTCTGTGCTTTTATTAGACTCCCAGGCCTTGTAGGCTCAGAAGATGAGATTGGAAATGGAGCCATATCTCTAGTCAGCACATTAATAAATTAGTAAACCCTGTTTGATCTTTATAAAGATATTGTCTCTACTGTTATATCAAAAACTTGTCATAGGCCATGAACTATATCTGTGTGTTTTTTAAAATTTTGAAATAATTTCACTAACAGAAAAGTTTAAAGAATAGTGCAAAGAACTCCTGTATACCCTTTACAAATTTCCCCTATTCTTGTCACTTTACCACGTGTACTGTATGTTCTCTTTCTCTTTTGAAAGGAAGTTGCAGACATGATGCCCAATTATCCCTAAATACCTTAGTATGTATTTCCTAAAAATAAGGACAATCTCCTACATATAACCATCCAGATCAATAATTTAATATTGAATACTACTACCATCTAATCTAAAAACCCTATTCAAATTTTGCCAATTGCCCCAATAATGTACAGGATCATGTGTTGCATATATTTGTCATGTCCCTTTAGTCTCCTTCAATCTAGAACAGTTCCTAAAATTTTCCTTATCTGTCACAACCTCGACGGGTTTTGAAAGCACAGGCCAGCTCTTTTGTAGACTGCTTTTCAGTTTGGATTTGTCTGATGTTTCCTCATGATCAGATTTAAGTCAAGTGTTTTTGACAGGAATGTCACAGAAGTGAACTATGTTCTTATCGTGTGGCATGCATTGTTGATCTGTCCCATTACTGGCATTGTTGACTTTGATCACTTGGTTCAGGTGGTGTCTGCCAGTTTCCTTCACTGTGAAGTTATAATATTTTTCCTTTTGTAATTGGTAAGTGTCTTATGAAACCAGGTAAATGTCTCAATCCTCTACAAAATTTCACCATTTTTAGCATCTATTGATGATTCTTGTGTGAATCAATTGTTGCTCTGATGGTTGCCAAATGGTGATTTTTCTAGTCCCATCATTCTTTCTATGTTTATAGTGGCATTCTATCATAGGGAAGCACTTTCTCTTCTCTCCATTTATCCATTAATTCATTTATTTACATCATAATGCATCCATAGATTCCTATTTTATTCAATAGGTAATGATCTATTACCATCATTATTTATTTAATGCTCAAATTATCCCAGATTTATCCAGTGGGACCCCCTTCAAACTGGGTTCTCTGTCCTTTTGACCTGTTCCCATGATTCTTGGAATACTTCCTTACTTTGTACCATAGCAAGATGTACCATACTCACCTTGTACTTTCCATGCCCTACCCCTGGAACCAGCCATTTCTCCAAGGAGCTCCAGTTCCTTTTAGTGCAGTATGGTGTTTAGAAACAAAGATCTGGACACTAGGTGTGTTCATTGCTAATGAACTATCACTATATACTTACACACAAACATATAAATGTACATACGCCTCTATTTCTCTACTTATTTATCTATTGAAAACAATGTGTTCACACCATTACCTCCAATTCCTGTCAAACACTACAAAGCTCATTCTGGCCTTCCCCTTTCCACTGTTGTAGCTTCCTTCTCTAACAGTAAGAAATCTAGTTCTCATTAAGCTCAATGTATTTACTTATTTGCTCAATACTCCTGGTAACCAGTCGTCAGGCATGCTGACCTCTTCCTTAACTTTGACTACGCTGGACCCTGATGAAGCTGGCTGCCTCCCATAAATATTGGGGAAAGAGAAAAAAATCATCTAAGGTTTATTGAAATTTTTTTAACAAGGTCAGTAAGTGGTGAACTATTGAAGTTATTTTTGAGTGATTATATCATAAAGATGTAATTAGATTGTGGTTAATCACAGATAATTTCTCTCATAAATATGAATAATTTCTTAGTTAAGTAGAGTTCCAGGTAAATATAAAGAAAAACATATACTAGGTTTGAGGAGAAATTTGAGTAAGATTAAAAATTTACATATGAATTAAAATAATACACTTCACATTTTTGAGCTCTCACTATGGGTCTGTCACCAAGTACTGTACATTTGTTATGTCATGTATCTTCCCTGTAATTCTGGTTGTATCCACTATTAGTGTCTCTGTTTTACAAATGAGGAAACTGAGGCTCAATGCAGAGTTAAGTAACTTGCTGAAGGCTGCTGAGATTTTTAGTGGTGGAGCCTTTTAATCGAGTCAGTCCATCCCCAAAGTTTGTACTGTTACCCAATAGATGGTTTGCCATTAGACCTGAGTTGGTTTTGTGCGTTTGAAATTAAAAATAGAGCTGACAGGGGCCAGCCCAGTGGCCTAGTGTTTAAGTTCGCATACTCCACTTCGGCGGCCTGGGGTTCGCAGGTTTGGATCCCAGGTGTGGACATAGCATTGTTCCTCAAGCTATGCTGTGGCGGCATCCCACATAAAATAGAGGAAGATTGGCACAGACGTTAGCTCAGCGACAGTCTTCCTCAAGCAAAAAGAGGCAAGAGATATTAGCTCAGGGCCAGTCTTCCTCACACACACACACACACAAATAGAGCTGACAGACCATTTTATGAATCTTAAAATCCTGGGAGAGATGTATAGGTTTCTTCTACTTCCTTTGTAGCTCTTTCTTATATTTTTAAAAAATATAGTGCGTATATACATACAGCTAAAAATTCTTATATAAAATGAGGGAGGTACTGAAATGAAGAATAAGAGATTATGCACAAGTACAAATAATTTTTTTCTTGGACATAGTAGTATATTATACTCCAATTACCTAAAGTTGTATGAATTAGTACAGGTTCACAAATATGTACACCCAAGAGAATAAAGGAAAATAGCTGCAGTGGAACAAACCTTGGTCTAGAAATTGTGCATTTTTGGTTTTCCTGTTTTTAAAGCTTCCTTCCTACTCTTTGGTTAAGCCAGAATCCTTCATAACACAGAGATACTGTTGGCAGTCTGAGACTCAGGTGGACAGAACTATTTAACAACTGTTTACTATGTATAGGTTAAGGGCCAGGTACTGCATTTTACATTTTGAGGATATAGAACATGTACACCATCCTCAAGGAGTGTTCGGTTAGCACAGGGAGACTGATGTGTTTGCTCATCCATTCCATCATTCCCTCAATTGCTCAACAGATTCAACTGATTGCTCAACTTATTCAACAGATATTTATTGTACCAGGCAGGATGCTAGCTGCTGGAGTACAATGGTGACAAGAGACAAGAGAATAACAAATACTATATATGTACATATATATATACACACACACTTATACATATATGAATAGGTACATACTGCATTTGTGTATAAATATATATGTGTCTATATATATAAATTGCAAGTTGTGATATGGGTTATGAAAGAAACAGATAAGGAGCAGAGAGAGTACGAGCTGCAGGCAGCGCGGGGGGCAAGACAATCTATTCCTTTAGATTGAGTAGTGAGGGAGAGTGGATCAGTAGGAACTTTCAGCTGGAAGTAACAGAACACCAACCAAAGATGGCATAAAAAGGAAAGACACTTATTCACTCACCTAAAAAAAGCCTGAACATAGGTGGTAGCAGGGTTGGATCATTTAAGTAACAAGAGGATGTCCGAACCCTGGTTTGGCTTCTCTGCAATCCCCTTGGCTTTCCCCACTTGGTTCCCAGATGGCTGCTACAACTCCAGACGTCCTACACTGACCCAACCACCTGGGACTCTTCCCCTTGCTGCTCCTTTTCTATCAGGGAGAATTTTCCCCGGAAATCCCAACATATTTCCCCAATTTTTCGCTAACCAGACCTTGGTCACATGGCTGTCCCTTACCCAATCCCATGACAGTCTTAAAACAATGAAGGCTCATCCCCTGGAACTGGGGAGCAAGAAGCACTTCCTGAGCTGTCTGCCCAACAAAGTTAGGGTTTCGTTAGTGGGCAAGCAGCAGAGAATGGCTGTCGGGGGCAGGGAGGTGGGTAACAGTGTCTGACAGGAAAACCTTTCTAAATTGGTGACACCTGAATTGAGACTTAAAGGAGAAAGAATTAGCATTCAATGCAAAGGCAGAGTGGAGAGAAACATTCCAGGCAGACAGAAAAAAAATGTGCAAAGATTCTAAGGCACTAAAGAGCTTTGTGTGTTAGAGGAAATAAAATATAAACTCTCTCTCTCTCTCTTTCTCACGCAAACACATACACACACACAGAGTTAATTAAGTATTAAAGGGTGTGTTGATAGAAACGTCAATGAAGTTTTAATTAACGTGTTTTTTTTAAAGATTTTATTTTTCCTTTTTCTCCCCCAAGCCCCCCAGCACATGGTTGTATACTTTTAGTTGTGAGTCCTTCTAGTTGTGGCATGTGGGACACCGCCTCAGCATGGCCTGATGAGCGGTGCCATGTCCCCGCCCAGGATCTGTACTGGCGAAACCCAGGGCCGCCAAAGCGGAGTGTGCAAACTTAACCACTCCGCCATGGGCCGGCACCTAATTAACTTTTTTATTGAAAAGGGACGATATGCAGATGTTTAAGATATTTGAATAGCATAAAAGTAAAAGGTACAAATTATTTCTTTCCTGCCTTTGACCTACCCTCCCCACTCAGTTTTCTAATCCCCTCACTCCCCACAATCAACTATTTCCAGGGATTTTTTTTTTTTTTTTCAGGAAGATTAACTCCGAGCTAACATCTGCCGCCAATCCTCCTCTTTTTGCTGAGGAAGACTGGCCCTGAGCTAACATCCGTGCCCATCTTCCTCTGCTTTAGGTGTGGGATGCCTACCACAGCATGGCTTGACGAGTGGTGCCATGTCTGCACCCGGGATCCAAACTGGCAAACCCCAGGCTGCCAAAGCAGAACGTGTGCCCTTAACCACTGCACCACCAGCCGGCCTCTCCAGGGACTTTTAAACTGAGATTAATGGATCCTTTATGGGGCTGTGAATAGGCTTCTGGAGTCCATGAAACCCCTGTGAAATTATATGTGAAATTGTGGATATATATATACACAGGCATTCTGGGGGGAAGAAGATTCGTAGTTTTCATGAGATTAACCAAGTATGTCTTCTTTCCACTAAACCACCAGAACTGCCGTTCTCAAGGTCACCAATTATCTCCATGTTGCTAAATCCAAGGATCATATTAATCTGATTTTTTTCTGGCCATTCCTCCTCTATCCTTTTTTTTTTTTAAGCATACCTTCATCTCCATGACCATGAAATGTTGGAGAGTCCCAGGGACTTAATTTCTTTTCTATCTGCATTCATTCATATAGTCTAATGGCTTTAAATATCTTGTCCTCAAGCAATAAGTATCCTTTAATATCCAAATCTCTTCAATACCTAATTTGAATACTGAAATTTCAGATAGTGAGGTGCACCATATCATCCAACATCATTTTGGTTCCTGAGTTTTGAAAAATAAGTAGGAGGACGTTTATGGGAATCTCTTCAGTTCCTGTGTTTGGGTATCAAGAGTTGGGATGGTGAGGACACTCAGAAACATTGGTGACTCCCACATTTTTCTCAAGTCTAGACTTCTCTTCAACTCTAGACTCATCTATCCAACTAATTGACATTTACACTTGGATCCTTAATAGGCATCTCAAGCTTACGTAGTCTGTATCCAGCGCCCAATATTCTCCCCTCACAAGCAACTCCTCCAACTCCTCAAGCTAAAAATTTTGGTGCCATACAGAGCTCACCCTTTCAAACTTCACAGACAACTTGTTAGGAACTCTGTCAGCAACACCAACAGTTCACTGAATTTAACCATTTCTCAACCAATCTTCCCAACCTACCACTATTTTGGTCCTATCATCTCTCCTAAAGGGTATTCCTGCTTCAGTCCACTTGAAGTCAGTTCACAGTTCAGCAGTCAGTCAGCCTATGATTCTATAATCCGCAGGTGGCTTACCATGTCACACAGAGTGAACAGCCTAGTTGTTACCCTAATCTACCAGTCCTCCATAAATTGGGGCCTGTCACTTCGCTGTCTTCCACTCCTTCTCATGCTTGCTGCTCCGGCATACTGGCCTCCATTCTCTTCCTTGAACACATAGCTGTGTTCTCCTCTCATTGCCTTTGCACTTGATTTGCAGTTGGTGTGGACTGGTCTTCTCCAGAGCATCAGCTTGCTTCCCGACCTTCTCCAAGATTTTCTTCAAAGTCTTTGTGTAATGTTTGTACCCCACCCCGACATCTCCTATGCATCTTCCGTGCTATGTTCTCTCCCTTAAACTTATCACCATTTAACAACCTGTGTACGTATTTCACTACCACACACTGGCTTGCTCCAAAGGGCAGGGATTTTGATCTGTTTTATTCACTGCTTTATTCCTATCACCTAGAACAGTGTGGAGGACATACTAAGCCCTCAAGAGGTCCTAGATATTCTGTTAATAATTTGTTACAGGAGAAGACAGTCCAATTTGCTGTGGCTAATCCGTAAAGCAGACATTTGAAACTATGGTTAAGAGTGATGAGCAACTTTGAACTTGCTGTCTTCAACACTCACGTAATCAGCGTGCATTAGTCCCTCTTTGTCCATCTATGTTAAGCAGAGCACTTTTCAAAAAGCCATGTAGGAATGGCAACCTCAAGATACTTGTCAGAGCCACTTCCTGCACTTATTGGAGGCATGAATTTCACGAGTATACAGCAGGATATAGTATATCATGAATGTCATTCCTGTTTAGTGTAGTGCCAAAAGCCCTGCTTGTTGGCAGGAAGGTTGGAGGGTGGTCATTTCCACGTGGGTTACTGTTCCTAAACATTAGGAACAACTGTTCCTAAACGTCATAAAAAATAATGTCATGGCCATCACCTCAGAGGAAATGGAATCACCTAAAGGTTTCACTATGATACATTTAGGTATGGCTTTTTTTTTCTTTCTCTTTTTGGAGCTCTTGATTTCTTAACTCTGAGAATTATTGTTGGAAATAAAATGACTGAAAATTATCAGCCATCATTTCTTCAAATATTACCTCTGCTACATTCTCTTTCTTCTCTTTTTCTGGGAATCTAATTAAACATATGTTAGGACCCAGCTATCCTCTGTGTCTTACCCTGTACTCTTTATCTTTTCTTTTCTTTTATTTCTCCATGCTTCTTTCTGGATAGTTCTTCTGATTTTCCCGTTCACCCAGCTGTGTCTAATTTGCTATTAAAATCATCCATTGAGGGGCCGGCCCAGTGGTGTAGTGGTTAAGTTCACATGCCCTGCTTCAGTGGCCTGGGCTTCACAGGTTGGGATCCCAGGTGCGGACCTACACACTTCTCGTCCAGCCATGCTGTGGTGGCATACCACATACAAAATAAAGGAAGATTGGCATGAATGTTAGCTCAGGGACTGTCTTCCTCAAGCAAAAAGAGGAAGATTGGCAACAGATGTTAGCTCATGGCCAGTCTTCCTCACCAAAAAGAATCCCCCCTTCCCCTACACACAAAAACTTCCATTGAGGGGCTGGCCTGTAGCCTAGTGGTTAAGTTTGGCAAGCTCCAATTCGGTGGCTGGGGTTCATCCCAAGCGTGGACCTACACCACTCATCAGCAGCCATGTTGTGGCAGCGATCCACATACATCCACATACACAAAAATAGAGGAAGGCTGACAACTGGCAACAGATATTAGCTCAGGGTTATTCTTCCTCAGCAAAAACAAAGACAAACCCTATCCATTGAGTTATCAATTTCAAGTATTGTGTTTTCAATTTTAGAATTTCTATTTGCTTCTTTTCAAATCTGTTATGCTCTTTTTTGGTTTAACAGTTTCTAGTTCTTTCCCGAAATTTTAAATCTTGTTTTTTTTATCTCTTTAAACTAGTTATATAGTTAATTTCAGTCTGTGTTTGATAGTCATATTATCTACAGCCCCTGGAGGTCTGCTCAAAAGCCCCTCAGCTCTGACGCTCACGTCAGCCTGTCCTCTCACGCGTCTAGAGGCTTTCCTCACCTTGCTCAGGCTCTGATAAAACACGCCAGGCAGCTCTGCCCTGAGAAAACCCCACTCACTCCCCCTAGGGTCTGATACCCCAGGCCAGGTTGCCCCTCTACACCCTGAGCACCCTCCGCGCCACATCTGGGACCTGACATCCTGGGCTGGGTTGCCCTCACATGGATGCCCTTCTAACTGTTCTTGGGCTGTGACACCGGATGAGGTACAGCCGGTCAACCACCATGTGGATGCCATTCTCACCAGGCTCAGACTGTGACACCCCACTCCAAGCTACCATAGTCCCTTTCCCTGTGCAGACAGATGCCTCACCTGATAGCTTTTGGAACAAACTGTTCAGGATAGGAAGGGAGGGGGTAAAAGAGAGAGAAAAACATTTAGTAAAAAATAATAAAATCCAATCTGAAGTTTGTCTTTTTTCTTTTTGAGGAAGATTAGCCCTGAGCTAACATCCGCTGCCAATCCTCCTCTTTTTGCTGAGGAAGACTGGCCCTGAGCTAACATCCATGCCCATCGTCCCCCACTTTATATGTGGGACGCCTACCAGAGCATGGCTTGCCAAGCGGTGCCATGTCCACATCCGGGATCTGAACCGGCAAACCCCGGGCTGCCAAAGAGGAACATGCGCACTTAACTGCTGCGCCACTGGTCCAGCCCCTGAAGTGTTTGTCTTTTAAGTGAAGTTTTTTGGTTCTAATAAATTTGATGCAATTGCTGATAATATTTTGGTCTGAAGCTATCATCCAATTTTCTATTTTTCATTTGTCCCTAAAGTCAGTTCCATTCTTTTTTTCCCTATAATTTTTTAACTCTACTATTATGGATGATATGCAGTGTCTCTACTCTTCTAGTGGTTTACCAGAAGGTAAACATGCATCATTAATTCGTCAAATATTAATGCTAATATCTTTACCTTCCTTCTTAAAATACTACCATTTCTCCACTCACAACTCACAGACTATTCTTGTTAAATATTTAAATTCTATAATTTAAACTCCACAAGACATTCTTCTTCTCATTTTATACAGTTGATGTTGAGAGTTACCTACTATTTGCCACTTTCTTTGCCCTTCATTCCTTCTTGCAAATCAGGGATCATTTTTCCTCTGTCTAATACATCCCTCAGAGTTTCTGCCATTTTAATATAATGAGTCTAAAAGAGAATTTCTTTTTATTTGTCATGCTTGGGATTTGCTAGGCTTCTTGAATCTCTGAATATCTGTAGTCATTTTTCAGTAAGTCTCAATCATTACTCAGTTGTTGCCTCTACTCTCTCTCATCCTTTGAAACTCCAATTACCCGTACCCTAGCACTTCTCACTGTATCTTCTTTTTTTCTTTTGAGGAAGATTAGCCCTGAGCTAACATCTGCCGCCAATCCTCCTCTTTTTTTTGCTGAGGAAGACTGGCCCTGAGCTAACATCCGTGCCCATCTTCCTCCACTTTATATGCGGGATGCCTACCACAGCATGGCTTGACAAGCAGTGCCATGTCCGTACCTGGGATCCGAACCAGTGAACCCTGGGCTGCAGAAGTGGAACGTGCGCACTTAACTGCTGCACCACTGGGCCAGCCCCTCACTGTATCTTATTTTGTACCCTTTCTCCCCTTCTTGTCCCTCCCTTCCATTTTTTTGTCTCAAAACTTTAAGACATTTCTTCTGACTTATCTCCCTAGTGCACTGATTCTTTTGCTGTATCCAACCTACTGTCCAATACATCCACTGAGCTTTTAATATCAATTATTATATTTTCTATTTGGCTCTTTTTCAAATCTGCTGTCATTTCTAATAGTTTTCCAATTTCTAGACGAAACTTTCAAACTTGTATTTCACTTCTTAAAAATAAGCATAGTGCACCTTAAACTAATAAATATACATCAATTGTATCTCAATAAAACTGGGGGGAAAAGAGAAAAAAAATAACCATAGCAGTTTTATGATTTATATCTAATAAGTTCAATAATTGAAGCCCCTGTTAGTCTATTATCTCTTTTTTTTCAAATTCTTTATCATGGTAAAATACTCATAACATAAAATTTACGATCTTAACCATTTTTAAAATTTTTTAGTTTTTAATTGAGGTACAATTGACATATAACATTATATTAGTTTTGGGTGTACAACATAATGATTCAATATTGGTATACATTGTGAAATGATCACCACAATAAGTCTAGTTAACATCTGTCACCTTACCTAGTTACAAAAATTTTTTTTCTTGTCATGAGAACTTTTAAGATCTACTCTCTTAGCAATTTTCAGATATGCAATAGGGTATTTTTAACTATAGTTGCCATGCTGTACATTACATCCCCGTGACTTATTTATTTCATAACTGGAAGTTTGTACCTTTTGACCTCCTTCATCCATTTCTCCAACACCTATCTCTGGCAACCACCAATCTCTTCTCTGTATCTACAAGCTTGGTGTTTTTTGTTTTTGTTTTTGTTTTTGTTTGAGGAAGATTAGCCTTGAGCTAACAGCTGCTGCCAATCCTCCTCTTTTTGCTGAGGAAGACTGGCCCTGAGCTAACATCCATGCCCATCTTCCTCCACTGTATATGTGGGACACCTACCACAGCACGGCTTGCCAAATGTTGCCATGTCCATACCTGGGATCTGAACCAGCAAACCCCGGGCTGCCGAAGCGCAACATGTGCACTTAACCACTGTGCCACCAGACCAGCCCCAGGATTTTTGTTTTTCTTTTTTAGATTCCAAGTATTAGTGAGATCATACGGTATTTGCCTTTCTCTGACTTATTTCACTTAGCCCTCTTACCCATTTTTAAGTGTACAGTTCAGTGGTATTAAATACATTCATCATGTTGTACAACCATTACCACCATCCATCTCTATATCTCTTTTCATCTTGTAAAACTGAAACTCTATGGCCATTAAACAATAACTCCCCTTTTCCCCTCCCCTTAGCCCCTGACAGCCACCATTCTACTGTCTGTCTCTATGATTTTGACTACTCTAAGTGCATCATATAAGTGGAATCATACACTATTTTTTTTGTAACTAGTTTATTTCGCTTAGCATAATATCCTCAAGGTTCATCCATGTTGTAGCATCTGTCAGAATCACCTTCCTTTTTGAAGCTGAATAATATTCCTTTGTACACATCACATTCTGCTCATCCATCCGTCCATTGACAGATACTTGGGTTGTTTCCACCCTTTGGCTACTGTGAATAGTGCTGCTATGAACATGGGTGTACAAATATTTCTTTAAAACTCTGCTTTCAATCCTTTTGGGTATATACCCAGAAATGGAATTGCTGGATCATATGGTAACTCTAGTCTTAATTTTTTGAGGCATCACCATACTGTTTTCCATAGTGGTTGTATCATTTTACATTCTCACCAGCAATGCACAAGGGTTCCGTTCTCCACATCCTTGCCAATACTTATTATTTTCTGGTTTTTTTTAATAGTAGCCATCTTAATGGGTGTGAGGTGGTACCCCATTATAAGTTTTATTTGCATTTCTCTAATTATTAGTGATGTTGAGCATCTTCTCATGTGCTTATCACCCATTTGTGTATCTTCTTTGGAGAAATGTCTATTCAAGTCCTTTGCCCATTTTTGAATTGGTTTTTTTGTTGTTGAGTTTTATTTTATTTTTATTTTTATTTTTTAAAGACTTTAATTTTCCTTCTCCCCAAGGCCCTCAGTACAAATTGTATATATATATTTAAAATTATTTTTTTTAAATCGGCACCTGAGCTAACAACTGTTGCCAATCTTTTTTTTTGCTTTTTCTCCCCAAATCCCCCAGTACATAGTTGTATATTTTAGTTGTGGGTCCTTCTAGTTGTGGCATGTGGGATGCCACCTCAGCATGGCTTGATGAGCGGTGCAAGGTCTGTGCCCAGGATCTGAACCTGCCAAACCCTGGGCTGCTGAAGCAGAGCGCACGAACCTAACCATTCGACCATGGGGCTGGCCCCTGTTGTCGAGTTTAAAAGTTCTCTCTATATTCTGGATATTAATCTCTTGACTTGAAAATATTTTCTCCCTTTCTTCGGGTTGCCTTTTTACTCTGCTAATATTCTTTTGATGCAAAAATTTTTTAATTTTCATGAAGTCCAATTTGTCTATTTTTTGCTTTTGTTGCCTGTGCCTGTGGTGTCATATCCAAGAAAACAGTGCCTATGGTGTCATATTCAACAAATCATTGTCAAATCCAACGCTATGAAGCTTTTACCCTATGTTTTCTTCTAAGAACGTTATAGCTTTATCTCTTACATTGAGGTCTTTGATCCATTGTGAGTTGATTTTTGTATATAGTGTGAAGTCAGGGTCCAGCTCCATTCTTTTGCATGTAGCTGTCTAGTTTAATCAGCACTATTTGTTGAAAAGACTGTTCTTTCTCCATTGAATAGTCTAGGCACCCTTGTCCAAAATCACTTGACCACATACGCAAAAGTTTATTTCTGGGCTCTATTCTTTCCATTGGTCTACATGTCTGTCTGAAAGCCAGTACCACACTGTTTGAAGTCAGGAAGTGTGAGTTTTCTAGCTTTGTTCTTTTTCAACATTCTTTTGGCTATTCAGGGTTTTTGAAATTCTGCATGAAGTTTAGGATGGGTTTTTCTATTTCTGCAAAAAACATCATTGGGTTTTTGATGGAAATTGCATTGATCTGTAGATTGCTTTGGGTAGTATTGACATTTTAACAGTAAGTCTTCCAATCCATGAACAGGGGATGTGTTTCCATTTATTTGTCTTCTTTAATTTCTTTCAGCAATATTTTGTAGTTTTCATTGTACGATTCTTTTACCTCCTTGGTTAAGTTAATTCCTAAGTATTTAATTCTTTTTGATGCTATCGTAAAGGAATTGTTCTTGTAGTTCCCCTTTCAGATTGTTCATTGTTAGACTACAGAAATGCAACCGACTTTTGTGTGTTGACTTGAAATCCTGCTACTTTGCTGAATTCATTTATTAGTTGTAATAGTTTTGTTGTGGGATCTTTAGGGCTTTCTACATATAAGATCATATCATCTGCTAACAGAGAGAATTTACTTCCTCTTTTCCAATTTGGATGCTTTCGTTTCTTTTTCTTGCCTAATTGCTCTGGCTAGAAATTTCAGTACTGTGCTGAACAGAAGTGGTGAGACCAGGCATCCCTGCCCTGTTCTTGATCTTAGAGGAAAAGCTTTCAGTCATTCACCATTGATCATGATGTCCACTATGGGTTTTTCTTACATGGTTTTTATTATGCTGAGAGTTTTCTTCTATTCCTAGTTTGTTGAGTGTTTTTATCATAGAAAACTGTTCAATTTTTATAAAGTTTTTTTTCTGCCTCGATTGAGATGCTCATGTGTGTTTTCCCTTTATTCTGTTAATATGGTGTACTATGTTGATTGATTTTTCTGTGTTACACCATCATTGAATTCCAGGAATAAATTCCACTTGGTTATGGTGCAAAATCCTTTTAATATGCTGCTGAATTTGGTTTGTTAGTATCTTGTTGAGAATTTTTACATCAGTGTTCATAAGCAATATTGGTCTGTAGTTTTCTTTTCTTGTAGTGTCTTTGTCTGACTTTGGTATCAAGGTAATGCCAGACTCACAGAATGAGTTTGGAAGTATTCCGTCTTCTTGAATGTTTTGGGAAAGTTTGAGAAGGGTTGATATTACTTCTTTTTTAAATGTTTGGTAGAATTCACCATTGAAGTCATCAGGTTCCAGGATTTTCTTTGTTGGGAGGTTCTTGATTACTGATTCAGTCAGTATATTATCTTGTTTTTCTAATTTATGCAAATAGGTATATTGTTTTAGATCTAAATCATTTCAATCTTGACCAGACTGCTTTTAGTAATCATCTTATGGAATATGTTACATAATCTATTCCTCAGCAGCTTTTATATTATTCCATGACATAATTTATTTAAATTGAAAAATGAAGTCAGACATTTTCTGACAAAAATAAAGGTTTTGCTGATTGATTTATAGGAAAGACTAGCTTTGTAAATTCAGTTATATGGCAGACATTTTCCATAAACTGAATGAGCCAAATGTGTAAATAAGGTCTAGATGAAAATATATCTAATCCTTGTGATAAAATTATTTTACCAAAAATATTGTATGGTAAAAGTTTAATGAAAATAATAATACTGTGATTTTGTAAAGCAGATCTGAGTAGGTTGAATTAAAGAAGATGCTTTTAAATCAAAGGTAACAGATATAATAGTCTTTGTCAAGAGTCAACAAACTATGGCCCACAGGCCCCATCTAGCCTGCCACTTCTGTGGTTCTTTTTTTTCTGGTGATAAAATATGTATAACAACACTTACCATTTTAACAATTTTTAAGGGCACAATTCAGTGGCATTAAGAAAATTCAAAATGTTGTGAAACCATCACCACTATTCATTTCCTGAAATTTTTAATCATTTCAAACGAAAACTTTGTCTGCCACCTGTTTTTGGAAATAAAATTTTATTCAAACACAGCCACGCTCATTCGTTTATGTATTGTCTACAGCTGCTTTTGTGCTACAATGGCAGAGTTGCATTGTTGTGACAGAGAATGTATGGCCTGCAAGCCTAAAATTTTGCTATCTGACTCTTTATAGAAAATATTTGCTGGGGCCGGCCCCACGGCCAAGTGGATAAGTTCTCATGCTCCACTTCAGTGGCCCAGGGTTCACTGGTTCAGGTCCTGGGTGCGGACCTACACATTGCTCATCAAGCCATGCTGTGGCAGCATCCCACATAAAAGAATTAGGATCACTTACAACTAGGATAGTCAACCATGTACTGGGGGGTTTGGGAAGAGAAAAAAAAGAGGAAGGTTGGGAACAGACATTAGCTTAGGGCCAATCTTCCTCACACACACACACAAAAAGCATAAAAAAAGAAAATATTTGCTAAACCCTAATCTTTGACACATTTTAGAAAAGCCTTTTTGGTATCCTTCCCAGAAATTGAGAAAGCTAATACTGTAATGATTGGTAAACAATCATGCAGTTTCCAATTCTTTTCCTCAAAAATGAGGAAACCTAATCAACTTTTCACCTATAGATCAATAAAAATAATTTTGTGAATTTAGCATATAATTTGGAGAGCTGAGTGAAAGGTATATTTCACCTCTAAACTCTTCAGCGTGTATATATTTAACAAGAGTTCAATATTTGTTTAGCGTTTTTTATTTTGCGGGAAAATTTATGGTGAAATGCAAACATCTTGTTTACCATTCCACAATTGGTATGGATACATCTGTGTAACGCAAACCAGTTTCAAACTACAGCTTACTACTATCACTCTGGAAAATTCCCTCATGCCTCTTCCCCTCCACCCCCAAAGAGCCAATCATACTTCATAGTTTAGCCTGTTCTATAACTTCAAATATATTGAACCACACTGCATATACCCTTCTGGGTAAGACTTTCACTCAATATAATGTTTGTGATATTTATCCATAATGTCGCAGGTACCAAGTTTATTCCATTTGGTTATTAGTTAATCAGTCTATTAGATTATTGCTCTTTTTTTTTTTAAAGATTTTATTTTTTCCTTTTTCTCCCCAAGGCCCCCCAGTACATAGTTGTATATTCCTCGTTGTGGGTCCTTCTAGTTGTGGCATGTGGGACGCCGCCTCAACGTGGTTCGATGAGCAGTGCCATGTCCACGCCCAGGATTCGAACCAACGAAACACTGGGCCGCTTGCAGCAGAGCGCGCAAACTTAACCACTTGGCCACGGGGCCAGCCCCTAGATTATTGCTCTTTTAATTTTTGAGTTGTAAGAGTTCTTTCTATATTCTGGATACAAGTCTCTTATCAGATGTATGATTTACAAGTATTTTCTCTCTGTGAGTTGTCTTTTCATTTTCTTATTGGTGTCCTTTGAAACACAAAGTTTTTAATTTTGATGAAGTCCAATTTATTTTTTCTTTGATGTTCATGCTTTTCTCTAAGAATTCCTTACCAAATCAAGGTCATGAAGGTTTGCCCCCATGTTTCTTCTAAGAGTTTTATAGTTTTAGCTCTTACATTGAGGGCTTTGATCCAACGTGAGTTAACTTCTCTATAAGGTGTGAGGAAAGGATCCAACTTCATTCTTTTGCATGTAGCTACTCCAGTTTTCTCTGCACTATTTGTTGAAAAGACTATTCTTTCCTCATTGAACCATCTTAGCAGCCTTGTCAAAAATTAGTTGACCAGAGGGGCAGGCCTGGTGGCGCAGCGGTTAAATGCACAGGTTCCGCTTTGGCGGCCTGGGGTTTGCCGGTTCAGATCCTGGGTGCAGACATGGCACCGCTTGGCAAGCCATGCTGTGGTAGGCGTCCTACATATAAAGTCGAGGAAGATGGGCATGGATGTTAGCTCAGGGCCAGTCTTCCTCAGCAAAAAATCCCCCAAAAACAAAAGATCCTGTTTTTTTTAATCTTCCTCAAAAAAGAAAAAAAATTAGTTGACCATAGATGTATGAGTTTATTTCTGGACTCTTAATTCTAGTCCACTGACCTGTTTGTCTATCCTTATGCCAGCACCACAACTGTCTTAATTACCATTGCCTTTGTAGTAAATTTTGAAATTAGGAAGTATGAGTTCTCCCACTTTGACTTTTCAGGATTGTTTTTGTTATTTATTTATTTATTTTTTGCAATTCCATATGCATTTTAGAATCTGCTTATCAATTTCCACAAAGAAGTCAGTTGGGATCCTGATAGCAATTACATTGAATCTGTAGATCAGTTTGGGGGAGTCTGCCATCTTAAAAATGTTGTCTTCTGATCCATAAACATGATATTTTTCCATTTATTTATATCCAATTTCTTTCAACAATATATTGTATTTTTCAGAGTATGCATTACACTTCTTTGTTAAATTTATTCCTAATATTTTATTCTTTTTTATGCTATTATAAATGTAAACGTTTTCTTAATTTCATATTCAGATTGTTTACTCCAAGTGTATAGAAATACAACTGATTTTTGTATGCTGATCTTGTATCTTCCAACCTTGCTGAACTCATTTATTAGTTTTAAAGGGTTTTTTTTTTTTTTAGCGAATTGCTCAGGGTTTTCTCTATAAAGGTCATGTCATTTGCAAATAGAGATAACTTTACTCCTTACTTTCCAATCCGAATGCCTTTTATTTAATTAATTAACTAATTTAATTTTTTTTTGCTTAAATGTCCCAGGTAGAACCTCCAGTACAATGCTGAATAGAAGTGGTGAGAGCAGATATCTTTATACCTGATGTTAGGGGAAAAGCATTCAGTCTTTTCATCATTAGGTATGATGTTAGCTGTGGGTAATTTTCATTGATGCCCTTTATCAGGTTGGGGAAGGTCCCCTCTATTTCAAATTTTTTGAGTGTTTTTATCATGAAAGGGTGTTGGGTTTTGTCAAATGTTTTTTCTGCATCTATTGAGATGATGTGATTTTTATATTGATATGAAGTGAAATTCAAATCAAATGTAAATAGCATTATAGATGAAACAGCTGACCATGGGAATGCTGACACTGACAATCTTTGAGACTCCAGATATACCACTAGAGGGACTTAGTGAGGGTGAAGTTATCTGCATAAATGAGGAAAGTGACTGTGAAGAAACAGATGAAGACGTCTCAGAGGAGGAGATACCTGCAAAAAGCTTCACGTTAAAAGTGCAAAGTACAAATGTTGGAAGCTGATCCAAGTTTAGAATGGGGTGTGAGAACTTGATAAAATGTAGAAAAAAATGCTTGCTTATATCATAAGTTATATCATGAGAAGTTCAAACTACCATTTGTAAAGTTTTTTACCAAAAAATAAAACACTTTAATTCTTAATGTTTCTAATGTTTTAAGTTACAGTGTACTAAATAAACTTAATTTTTCTACACCCATTTCCTTATACATTTATAACTGACAGGGTTTTTAACGTTTGATAAACAAGTTTAAAGGCCATGGAATAATTGTAATTTTCCCCATTGCTTATTAAGTTCGCTTTGCATAGCCTCTGCTTGCACAGTCATTTTTATGGTATTGCACTCCTGTGCAAAGAGAGGACTGTCTGTATTCTATTACGACTACCAAATTATTACATATTTAGACTTCATTAGGTTTAAGAGTGATGTCTTCTTGCTTTTCCTATTCCCCTACCATCCCTTCTCAAATAATTCAGTCCTAAAGTCATTAGATGGAGTGAGCAAGGTAGATATAAGCATATTAGGGTGGCTTAGCATGGGATTGTGGGAGCCAAGAAGAGTAGACGGTACCTGCATGGGAGGGTAGCTCAGCACGGGGATTGGTTATATACAGGTGAACTAATAAAATAAGCAAATATAGTAAGGATAATGGCAGCCAGATTTCTCATTGTTGGAGAAGGAAGTTACAAATATGCATTCAGTAAAGTTTGGAACCACTTGATAAAAATGGTAAATGGTCTGATAAAAATAAATGGAAAGTTTGATGAGGCATGGCATATTTACATACTTTCAAAATACCTCCCCAGAAAATACTAATCAATCACAAAGGCAAAAAGAATAATTTCACAGTAGAGAAACCTGGCAGATACTCTCTTAATGAAGTCATCTGAGTAATGGAAGAAATGAAATCATGTGCCATTTGATTGTATGCAACGAAAAGAACGCAGCATGAAGACCATCAGCCAAACTCAAACTGAGGGACATTCTACAAAATAACTGGCTTGTAATCTTCAAAGTTGTCAATGTTGTGAAAGTTAAAGAAAGACTGAGGAACTGTTCCAGATTGAAGCAGACTTGAAAGTTGATCTAATGCAATGCCTGATTCTGGACTGGAACTACTGGCATAAGGGAGTTTGTAGGGGCAAGAAGAAAAACTTGAATGGGGCCTGAGGATAGTATTAATGTTAATTTGTGTTGACAGTTTTATTATGATTATGTAAGAGATTATATTTGTCCGTAGGAAATACTAACATTTTTGAGAGTGATGGACATGATGGTCAGCAACAAACTCTCATGTGGTTCAGGAAAAGAAAAAGTTCTTTCTAATGTACTTGCAACTTTTTGTAAATTTGAGATTATTTCAAAATAAAAACTTTAAAAAAGTGATGTAACCATTTCACTTAAAAATATCCATCTGGGGCCGGCCCGGTGTCCCAGCAGTTAAGTGCACACGTTCTGTTTCGGTGGCCCGGGCTTCGCCGCTTCGGGTCCCATGGCACCGCTTGGCAAGCCATGCTGTGGTAGGCATCCCACATATAAAGTAGAGGAAGATGAGCACGGATGTTAACTCAGGGCCAGTCTTCCTCAGCAAAAAGACGAGGATTGGCAGCAGATGTTAGCTCAGAACTAATCTTCCTCAAAAAAAAAAAAAAGCCCATCTTATGGGGTGGCCCTGTGGCCGAGTGGCTAAGTTCACACGCTCCACTTAGGTGGCCCAGGGTTTTGCCTGTTGGGATCCTGGGCGTGGACATGGCACTGCTCATCAAGCCAAGCTGAGGTGGCATCCCACATGTCACAACTAGAAGGACCCACAACTAAAAAAAAATATACCACTATGTACCAGGGGGCTTTGGGGAGAAAAAGGAAAAATAAAATCTTAAAAAAAAAGTCCATCTTTATTGATATTCTCTTTATTGATGAAAAATTTTAGATGTTTTTCTAAAAAATAAAAAGAAGGTATAGTGGTTTTTCAAATTATTTTAGAAGTCACTTGAAAAAAAACAAGTTAGAATACCATTGCCCTGGAAGATCTAACTTCCCTCTCTATGGCTCCAGGCAAATGAAATACCTTTCTGAACTCTTCTAGGGCGGTTTCTCTGCTCTACTCACATGCTATTAATAGAAAACATTGTATTTGGAAAGAGAGGGGAATAGTACTCCAGGATCTAATTCCTGGGTTCAAAAACCTGACTCTAATGTATATTTGCTAGCCAGTTACTTAACCTCTCTCTGCCTCAATTTTCTTATCTGCAGTAACGTAGCTGTACTTAGGACAGGGGACGTACGGTACAGAGCTCCATAATACCAATTATTATCATTATTTCTAGGGTCTGAGCTCTTACAGAGCACAATCCATATTTTACTTGTATTCTCCTTGTTTCTGTCCTACACTGTTTCCCAGGTCATCTTTTCTCCAGTCTGTCTTCATCTAATCTATCATTCACACTCTTGCAACTGTTGTCTTCTTCATCTATAAATCTGATCATGTCATTCTCTCTGTTCAGGATGCTTTCCCAGTGCTTACAGCATAAAAGTCAAAATTCACTCCCACAACCAAGTAACATCTCTGCTCGCAGCCCATAGGCTTAAGGAGAGTTGCACCAAGCATGCTTTCACACTTTTGCATTAGCCTTTGTTCCAGTTGTTTTCGTGTGTCTGAAACGTCCTTTCCTCCGTGATCACACTCCATTCATTCTTAAAAGTTGGTCTCAAAGACTCATTAGGCTTTCTCACAAGCAATTAGTCACCTGTTGTTCTGGGGTCTTACAGCATTAAGTTCATAACTCCATACCTGCCAATCATACTTTGTTAATAATTTAAAATCTCACTCCCTGTAGGTCATTCATTCATTAATCAAATATTTATTGAACATCTATTAGATAAAAGGCCCTGTTCCCAGCACTGAGGGTACATCTGTGAACACGACTACGTTCTTACGTAATTTATATGGACGTTATATAAGTAAGAAAATAAAAAAATACTAGATCGTGGTAAGTGCTGCGTAGAGAACGTCCAGTGAATATGATTAGCTGTTCAAGGTTGCATGGTCAGGGAGTGCTTTTCTGAAGTACCTTTAAGCTATGAATTTGAAAGCGCCTAAGCGACAATTAGAGGGGAAGAGCTGTCCAGGTCGCGGGAACAGCTGGTGCAAAGGCAGAAATGAGCAGGTGCGGCTGGAGCCATGAGGGGCAGAAAGGTTGTGAAGTCGAAGAAGCTCCAAGTGGTGGTCCCAGATGAGTGTCTACAAAGGCTGACACCGCCACTTCGTGTAGAAGGTCTGGGACAAGGGGGGGCAGGCGCCGATTCCCACCCCGCACGTGGGTTCCTCGACCAGCGATCGACACCCTAAACGGGCTTTCCCTTTGGAACTTCTCACACCAGCCCTGTTCTCTCCGGCAGTGGCAAGAGATGCAGCTGTTG
Source organism: Equus quagga (assembly GCF_021613505.1). Lineage (NCBI taxonomy): Eukaryota > Metazoa > Chordata > Mammalia > Perissodactyla > Equidae > Equus > Equus quagga. The sequence continues at coordinate 138,192,328 of NC_060267.1, forward strand.
ACCGCCAACGATAGGACACAGGAACCCCCGGAAAGAGTCAGACGGGCAGAGGCGAAGGCCGGGCGGCAGAGAAGGCAGGCGCACACGACGCCGCAGCTGGCGGAAGAGGCGGGCGGAGGCGCTCCTCCGAGGCCCGCCTGGCGCGAGTACAGCGCATGCGGGCGCGCGTGCCCTCGTCGGTTAGGGCGCCGGTCCCGAGAAGGGGCGGGGCCGGGCATCCGCGCCGGAAAGGGGCTGGCTGGGCGGGGCCGGGAAGCGGCGGTGGCGGCTGCGCGCGCGCGCCTGTGCGAACGGGAAGCGCCGCGAGGGTCGGGGCGGGCCGGGCGGTGGGGACGACGGACGGCGACGATGGCCGCGGCGGCGGGCAGCGGCGGGTTGGGGGCGGCGGCGGGCGCCACGAGTGCAGGAGGTGCGGCGGCGGCCGCAGGCCTGGCCGTTTATCGGCGGAAGGACGGGGGCCCGGCCAGCAAGTTTTGGGAGAGCCCGGAGACGGTGTCCCAGCTGGATTCGGTGCGGGTCTGGCTGGGCAAGCACTACAAGAAGGTGGGTTCGCGCGCCCGTGGGAGCCAGGAGGCCACGCGACGCGGTCCGGGGGCGGCTACTGGCCTTGCGGGCCTCTGGCCGCCCCTCCCCCCCGCGCGCCACGAGGGACAACAAAGGCCGGCGCGGGGCCCGCCACGCCCCCGCCGTCCGCCCAGGGCGCTGGCGGCCTGGGGCTCCCCGGATCCCCCGCGGACCGGCTCCTTGGAACCCACGCACCCCGGGCGAAGGCCCCTGCTCACCCCGCTGTGCGGGAGCAGGTCGCGCTCAGCACCCCGGAGGGTCGGAATCTTCCTCTTTTGTTAGCTGCAGTGGGTGCGTGAACGTTGATTATTAAGAACTGCTTGGGCCAGAGCTGTAAAAGTAGCTTCAAGTTTTGTTTAGAGACTAGTCTTCCAAGGCAAGTAAGTTAAGGTTTTACTACCTGTTGTTGATTTGCTAAAGGACTGTGGACGATTGTACTTGGAAGTTAATAACAGCAGGTTAATATAATGAATTATAGTATTGATGAGAGCTAATATTAAAAAACAGCGGTTTTATTTCATAGTACTTTTGGGTGTGTTTCGGGATAATACAAGAGTTAATGTTCACTTGCACCTAATGTGTTTCTCAGGCCTTCCCTGAGAACCCCATTTATATTAGATCCCCCCACTTCATAACACCTTTATTTTCTTTGTACCACTTTTTGAGATTATTTTTCCTTTATCTGTTTCTTCTACCTTTGGAATGTAAGTTCTGCTGAGTCAGTGATACTGAAAGTTGTGACTTAACCTCTTGTTTATAACAAATGTTTTTTAACTTCCCCTTCCTGTAAATATTTAGGAATGCTGCCCTTAGAAGGTGTAATGAAGCAGACAGCCAAAAATACTTCCCTCTGCCCCCAAGTTTCTGGAACACCCTTTTCAGTTCTGTACTTGCCCCAATGAGGACCATGGCACTGGGGCCAGGAGCTTGTCATGCCTGTTTACTACGGCGTGTCCTGGAGCATAGTTGGTGCTTACTGCCTCGCCCTTAGTAGTTGCTTTGTATTTGTCGAATGAATGAGAAGATAATGTAGGCTAGGAACCTAGTCATTTGGGGTGTGTCAGCTTTTGAAAGTTGTTGGGCCAGGACAGGTTCTTAGGTTCCTTTGACATTGCACTATGGAACTTTCAGAAATGACTGCTCTTATCTGAAGTTTTAGCAAGTGAGAGACAACATATACTTTTATTTGCAATATATTTTTAGACGCTTTGACTTTTTCCCCCCTGAAATTTCGGTGTCACATTTGGGATTTTTCTCATCTACATGTAATTAGACAAGAATATTGCTCTTCCTAGTACAGTGATTAATTGGTCAGTTTTTTGTGTAGGCCTCTCTAAGGGAACTGAATATATTTATATCGTGGAAGTATTAATTATTTTTTATCACATGCCTTTCAGCCAGTGCTTTGCATCTTAAATTCAGTGTACCTTAATGTAGTTTGTTTTCCCCAGTCTGGATTTTCCCCCCCTGGTTTTACTGAGATATAATTGACTTATAATATTGTATTATTTTATCAGTGTAGTTTTAACAAAAGAAAATACTCAGGAGTAATGTTCCTTTGGGTGTCAAGGAAGGGGGAAAAAAAAGGAAATAATAGTCATTTCTACCTCTCCAAACACTGTGTGCATCTGTTTGGGCCCAGTTTTAAGAGGTGGGCTTTAGGCTTGGATCATCCTTCGGAGATTTGCCTGGGTGAGTGAGGAAGTGGCTATGCGGCTGACTGAAGGATGTGTCCCAGAGTGTTGAGGCAAGTAGGCTAATGTTGGCTCAGTGTCCCTGAGGCCTTAAAGACAGAGTTAGATTTGACTTCTCATGGTTTCGTAAAGCTGGAGTATATTTCTTGCCCTACTCCGATTCAGAATTGTATGTCCCTTAGGTCTGGCAGCTAGAAGCCCATGAGCCTCTGAGAGTGATGAAAGTATCAACCAGAAGGTTCTTTGCTTCTTTTGTACATAGTGTCTCTCTACTTGGTGTGCAGATTGATGGGTTTAAACTAAACTTTTCTATTGCATTTAAGACTGCACTTTCAGATTCAAAAATCTCAGCAACTATATGAAAGAAATGTAACATTGGTAGTCCCGTTTTATCTATGCATTCAGTGAGCGACTGAACATCTCCCCTATCCAGGCACTTAAAACAGAACTCAGATCCTCACAACAGTCCTGAATGATATATTGATGTTGTTTGGCATTGATTTAGTATTTGGTATTGATATTATTTCCTGAATAGATATTACTTACATCATTTTACAAGTGAGAGGAACTTGCGGCTCCAGATTTAAGTAACTTCTCTAAGGTTACAGTTAGTAGTGCCAGATATGGGGGTTAGATGAAGATCTGTTTAGCCCCAAACCCCAATTTTTTTCTTTTGCTCCACATAATCCCTCTCTTTTAGGAACTCACAGTGTTGTGGAAAAGATAGACATAGACGTCTGCTTGTGAAACCCAGATAATTTCAAATTAAAAGAGAACTTCCTTGTATTTTGTTGTCTAAATGCACTTACTAGGTGCTCAGTAAATATTTCCTCTGTGAATGAGCTGAGTAACTAGTGTAGGGATGGGTTCATTTAAGCTTTGTTGATAAATTTGGCTTAGCACCACAGAAGGGAGAGTGAATACTTTTTGACTGGGATGAGCTTCAACTAGGCCAAAGGAGTCCAGAGGAGGTGACCACTTTAGGTAAGAGGAAGCTGAAGCACAGGGAGGTTAACTGCCTGAGGTTGTATTTTAAGTCTGGAAGAAGTGCAGAAGCTTGTTCATCTCCCACCTAAGTTGCCTTCTTTGTATTATTGAGTACATGTCTTCCATCCTAACTCTGATAAAGATAAGAGCTGTATTTCTGTCTATAGTTTCAGAGTGGTTTTTCTTTTTCTTTTCTTTTTTTGTGAGGAAGATTGGCCCTCAGCTAACATCTGTGCCAGTCTTCTTCTATTTTGTGTGTGGGATGCTACCATAGCATGGCTAGATGAGCTGTGTGTGGGTCCACGCCAGGGATCTGAACCTGCGAACCCCGGGCCACCAAAGTGGAGCATGAAAACTTAACCGCTATGCCATCAGCCTGGCCCCATGAGTGGTTTTTAGATGATAAAACCTTACTGATCTCAAATTGATTCAACTCAGATACCTTGGAGGTGAAGTTTATCTGTAAGCCATTAAGTTCCCAGGTAAGTTTCTTCCCACAGTTTGGTTTATTCCTGAAATAAGATTTAAGATTTCAGGATGATTGAAAGATGATTTAGATTGAAGGATGATCACTAAAATAGTCTAGATTGCATACAGGAGGCATTTTAGTGTCCTTTACATAAATTATTAGACAGTTAAAGACAGTTAAATCTTTATTTTTGGGGGGGGACATTTCCTAAATTGAAACAGAATTGTTTAGGGACAAATTAAACTTTTGATATTTTATTAATGCCATAGGTAATAGAAAGCAGAGTTATTGATAAGACTTCTAAACATATCATCCTGTCTTAATCAAAATACTTGGAGACCAAAAAATTTTTGTTGTCTAAAGTAAAAGATGGTGTTGAGCTTTTTTTGATCAAAAGATAAAATGTTTATGACTGAAATAGTCTATATAATCATTAAAATTTTTTTCTTAATCAGAATTCAGTATTTTGAAAGCAGTTAAGAACTTACATTTTAGGTGATATTTTTGGAAGCGGTTGAGATGAACTCTCATGTAAGTCTGGGGTAGTGGAATGAGCAGTTACACTTGGTTTGGAAGATGTGAGTTCAGTACTCTTGGCGGTGTACTTAATTGACTTAATTGGTGGCGTCCTTAAGCAAATGACTTGATTTCTAGGTTTGAATTTTTCGTTTGTAAATTAAGACTGAGAGTCCATTGGACTGTTGTTTGAATCAAATGAGGTAGTCCTTAAAGATGGGATTATATACATTTGAGGTGGTAGTGATACTTTTGCTATATATCCATTCCATGGTCAGCCTGCTTCATTCTTATTGGTTAAATAGAATGTTACTATTTTGAAATTTTTAAAAGTTGATTTGAAAACCTTAGAGGTGTATATTGGCTGCCTTTTGAGTGGGTATGAGGTATAGTTTACGCTAATACATTAATTTCACATTTCATTTATGAATTAAAAATGTCATCTCGTATACATTTTCAGGTTTGATAATTTTTGTGGGTGATTTGGAAAAAAAAAATCTAACCAGAGTTAAGTAGTTTGTAATGAAAACATTGGATTTTAAAGTATCTAAGGTAATAATTTTGATTGGGCTTTGAATCTGGCTATCTTCATTGTGAAACTATAGGGTTGTCCACGCGAAACCTTTCTCATTCTGAATGACAGACTGTATTGAATGAAACGTGTGTAGTAGTGAAGTTTAGAATATACGAAGCGATGTATATATAACAGTTATTAAAAATTACTTTTTGCCTGAAGGGTTTAAATTATAGGAAAGTGTATTCTTTAAGTGAGATATATAATGGTATCTGAAATAGATTTTTAAAAAATTCCAGTGGTTCTTTTTTTTTAAGTGTATGATTTCCATTTATTTAAAGTTCAAGAGAGTGCAAATTAATCTACGTAGACAGAAAGTGGTTACCTGGGGACAGAGTTGGAGGGAGAGATGGATTACATACAAGAGGGCACGAGAGAACTTTTGGGGCTGATGTATGATTGTTATCTTGATTGTGGTGATGATTTAATGGGTGCTGAGGTCTAAATGTGTCCTCCCAAAATTGTATTTTGAAATCCCCAAAAGTCCAGTGGTTATTAAAGTGTGGTTCCCAGTTTAATAGTCAGTAGTGCCACCTGCAATGGGAACTTGTTAGAAGTGCAAATTCTTGGGCCTGACCTATTGAATTAGAAACTTTGGGAGTGGGGCTAAAATTTGAGAACCATTATTTTAGACTAAAGAATTGACATTTTATATGCTTAATTGTATGAAACTTGTTTGAAGTTTTTGATTTATGTCTGGCATGCTTGTTTCACTTTGTGGTCTTATGGAAATGTGTTTTCATTTTTTTATTTTTTGGTGAGGAAGATTCGCTCTGAGCTAACATCTGTTGCCAATCTGCCTCTTTTTTTTGCTTGAGAAAGATTAGCCCTGGTCTAATATCTATGCCAGTCTTCCTTTATTTTGTATGTGTGTCGCTGCCACAGCATGGCTTGATGAGTGGTGTAGGTCTGTGCCTAAGATCTGAACCTACGCACCCAGGCTGTAAAAGCAGAACATGCCGGATTTAAGCACTATGCCACGGGGCCGGCCCTGGAAATGTGTTTTTATAGGACAGCCTTAAGATAAAAGGAAACCTTTTTGTTTCGCTGCTGAAGAATATTTGCCCTGAGCTAATATCTGTGCCAGTCTTCCTCTGTGTTTTGGTGTGTGGGCTGCCAGCACAGCATGGCTACTAACAGAGTGGTGTAGGTCCGGGCCCGGGAGCTGAACCTGGGTAACCAAAGTGGAGTGCCCTGAGCTTAACCACTAGGCTGCCAGGGCTGGCCCATAAAAGGAAACTTTTTTTTTTTTTTTTGAGGAAGATTAGCTCTGAGCTAACTACTGCCAATCCTCCTCTTTTTGCTGAGGAAGACTGGCCCTGAGCTAACATCCATGCCCATCTTCCTCTAGTTTATATATGGGACGCCTACCACAGCATGGCTTTTGTCAAGCGCTGCCATGTCCACACCTGGGATCCGAACCAGTGAACCCCTGGGCCACTGAGAAGTGGAACGTGTGCACTTAACCACTGCGCCACTGGGCTGGCCCAAAAGGAAAACTTTTTTTAAATTTTTTTTTAAAGATTGGCACCTGGGGGCTGGCCCCTTGGCCGAGTGGTTGGGTTCGTGCGCTCCGCTGCAGGCGGCCCAGTGTTTCGTTGGTTTGGGTCCTGGGCGTGGACATGGCACTGCTCATCAGGCCATGCTGAGGCAGCGTCCCGCATGCCACATCTAGAAGGACTCACAAGTAAAATGTACGGCTATGTACTGGGGGGCTTTGGGGACAAAAAGGAAAAAAATAAAATCTTAAAAAAAAATAAAAAAAGATTGGCACCTGGGCTAACAACTGTTGCCAATCTTCCTCTTTTTTTTTTTTTAAGGATTGGCACCTGAGCTAACAACTGTTGCCAATCTTTTTTTTTTTTTTTCTGCTTTATCTCCCCAAACCCCCCGTACACAGTTGTATGTCTTAGTTGCTGGTCCTTGTAGTTGTGGGATGTGGGACGCCGCCTCAACGTGGCCTGACGAGCTATGTCCACGCCCAGGATCCGAACCCTGGGCCGCTGCAGCGGAGCGCGCAAACCTAACCACTGGGCCACCGAGCCGGCCCCAAGGAAAACTTTTTATAAGCATAAAAAGGAGTGGTCTAGAACAAGGGCAGGCAAAATTTTTCTCTAAAGGGTAAGAGAGTATTTTCTGCTTTGCAGCCATGCAGTCTCAGTTGTAATTGCTCAACTTTGCTATCGCACCAAAGCAGCATAGACAGTGTGTCATGCATGAGTGTGCTGTGTTTTGATAAAAACTTTATTTATGGACATTGAAATTTGAATTTCATGTAATAGTCGTGTGTCATGAAATATTATTGCTCTTTTAAATGTTTTCCCACTTATTTAAAAGTGCAAAAACCGTTCTTAGCTTGTGGGCCACACAGGCAGCAGGCTGGATTTTACCAACCTTTGGTCCAGAAGATTTCATGCAAAATAAAGCATTCCAGCAAAATACCAGTCTTCAGCAAAATTAACTGCGTATACTGGCTGTTTTGTTAGAGTGGAAAGCTCATACACCTGAACAAATAAAATTGGAGAGGATACTAAGCTTTAAGAAGAATTGTCCTTTTATATTATACTCTATCTTTGATTGGCAGTAGTACAAATTGAGAGCCATTCAAGTTAATGTATAATAATAGTAGACTGTGCAGCTGATATAATTTTGCTGTATATAAATCACTTAAAAATTATTTATTGTAGGGGCTGGCCCGGTGATGCAGCAGTTAAGTTCTCACGTTCCACTTCAGTGGCCCGGGGTTCGCCGGTTCGGATCCCGGGTGCAGACATGGCACCACTTGGCATGCCATGCTGTGGTAGGCGTCCCACATATAAACTAGAGGAAGATGGGCATGGATGTTAGCTCAGGGCCAGTCTTCCTCAGCAAAGAGAGGAGGATTGGCAGCAAATGTTAGCTCAGGGCTAATCTTCCTCAAAAAAAAAATTATTTATTGTAGTAGAAACATACCACATTAATCTCGAAATGTTGGGTGGTATTGGAAAAGAGCTTTGCTCCAGGAAGAAAAGTTTAGTTACTCGTTATTGTTTGTAGAACTGAAGGAAGTACTGTATAAATGTTTTTCCTGCTCAAAATTGGAGGTTTTAAAAACAACACCGTCTACTCTCTGGCCACAGATTATTTATGTTCATCTCACACAAAAGTACACTGGCTAGTAGATCTCATCCCATTATAGCGTCAGGCTCAAGTTTGAGGTCCAGGATCTCACCATCTAATTTAGGTCTATGTGCAGATGAGATGACTTGGGTTTGGTTTCTTGAGTGTGGTACCTCTCGTTCTGAAGATGTGTTAACTAAAGAGACACATTATCTCTCCCTCCCCACCACCCCAGTATTTGTTTTTGTAAGCTCCTTTACAGTTTATAAATCTGCTGCTGTGCCAGTGCTTAGTAGGTGCTAGGAAGTAAGCTAACATTCTCTTCTGTGTGATTGTCCCAGTTTCTGAGTCCCTGTCTTTATCTTGCAGTATGTTCATGCAGATGCTCCTACCAATAAAACGCTGGCTGGGCTGGTGGTACAGCTTCTTCAGTTCCAGGAAGATGCCTTTGGGAAGCATGTCACCAACCCGGCCTTCACCAAACTCCCTGTAAGTACATCAGCTTATGACAATGAGGCGTCTTCAGTGTCTGTACTCTTTCTTTTGCTCTGCTATCCTATACAATAAAAATAAAAAAAAAAAGGAATGCCAGCAGAATTTTGGCTATAATGTATATTGTCTTTTAACCGTAGGAAGCTTCTCTTTCAGGAGTCATTTACCATTTGCGTTAAACCTCACAACAATTACTGTGTAGATTTAACTGTTAACATTTTACTCTGTTGTAGTTTCCTTATAGTCTCTACTATACCAGGTCTTCTCCATTCTTCTGATTCAGTTCTGGTGGCTAGAATGCTGTTTCATAGAATTTTCTATTTTGTAGGTGGTTTTCTTTTGAGCTTGTGTAAAAATATAGTTCTGTCCTCCTTGCAATTGGTATTTTGACTTGTAGTTTGGCTTTGTATAGAAATACTGGGTTATGCTTTATTTCCTTTCAAAATCTGTAGATTTTGTTCTTTCTTTAACGTTTGATTTAGTAGAGACAAATCTGATACTACCTGTTGATTCCCTCCTCTTTTATACTGATCTTTGAAATTCAGAAATATGTCTAGTTGTGATAAGTCATGATCTTAAGAGTCAGTTATGTTTCTTTAGCTCAGGGAACATTCAGTCTGTTAATCTTCTCTTCTGTCCTCCACTCCTTTACTTATATAAATATATTGTTGTGTTTTTTTTTGAGGAAGATTAGCCCTGAGCTAACACCTGCTGCCAATCATCCTCCTTTTTTTTTTTTTTTTTTTTTTTTTTTTGCTGAGGAAGACCAGCCGTGAGCTAACATCCATGCCCGTCTTCCTCTACTTTATATGTGGGACACCTGCCACAGCATGGCTTGCCAAGTGGTGCCATGGCTGCACCTGGGATCTGAACTGGCAAACCCTGGGTCCCCGAAGTGGAATGTGCGCACTTAACCACTGCGCCAGTGGGCCAGCCCCTACATAAATAATGTTTGAACTCTGATTCTACAGATGTGAAATTCCAAGGAACTACCTGTTATCTTTCCTCATAGTTTTTTCTTCTTTTTTTTTGGTGTGGAAGATTGGCCCTGAGCTAACACCTGTTACCAATCTTCCTCTTTTTGCTTGAGAAAGATTGTCCCTAAGCTAACATCTGTGCCAGTCTTCCCCTGTTTTGCATGTAGGATGCTGCCACAGCATGGCTTGATGAGCAGTGTGTAGGTCCACGCCTGGGATCTGAACCTGCAAACCCCAGGCTATTGAAGTGGAGCGTGTGAACCCAACCACTGTGCCTCATAATTTTTGTCTTCCAGTTCTCTAATTTGGATGTTTGCAGTTTCTAGTCTGCTCTTTCCTGCCTGTAGTAAATTTATTATCAGTAGACCTTTTTTTAAATGTAAAAAGCATTTACTTTCCTTATGGTATTTTTGCCATTCAGACGTTTATTTTTATTTAGTCAAATATATTGATGTATTTTTGAATCACGTTAGGAATCTTTCTCTACTTGTAAGTAATAAAGGAATTCAGCCATGTGTTCTTCTAGTATTTGTATGGTTTTATTTTTCACAATTAAGTCTCATCCATTTAGAATTTATCTTGGTATTCAGTGTGAGCAGTGGATCCAGTTTTATCTTTTTCCATATGATTATCTGATTATCCTGGCAACATTTTTTAAAAAGTGCTTTTTTTCCCCCACTGAGTTGAGCTGAGTGACTATTAAGCATTTGATTATGTATCAAGTTCTGAAAATTCAATGAGTAATACAGTGTATTGTTTGTCCTCAGGAGGCTCACAGTCTAGTGAGCTGTGTGAATAGAGCCTTTGACTTTCCTGATCTCAGGAAATGTTTTCCAGGAGAAAGGTCATTTGAACTGAGTCCTGAAAGTTGAGTGACTTCTGCAAGGAAATGCTGGAGGATGGGATTTCCAGGCAGTGATAGCAACGTGTAAAAGCATAAAGGCCTGAGAAAATTTGGTACTTTAAGGTAGTTGTAAATAGTTCAACAAGGTGAGAAGTGAGGACAATAGGCAGCGAGATGGGCCGAAACCAGTTACAAAAAGACGAGTTTGCCCTGCTAGAAGTGTAGCTTTTATCTTGATAGTGATGGGGAACCACAACAAGCGAGAGAATAGAAGTTGGCTTAGTCAGTTTTGAGCTTTAGAATAGTCCTGCAGGCTTCAGTGTGAAGAATGGATTGGAAACCGTTGAGATTGGAGACTTTGAAAGCTAGCTCTCTGTGAAGAAACTGCTTTCATAATCCAAGTGAGCTGGGATACCAGCCCATGGAGGAAGCAGTGGGTTCAAAGAGGACAGAGAGGAATTGAGAGAGTTTAAGGGGGTAGAACTTTGTGATTTTGGAGGGTTGTGGGGCTGGAATAAGAAAGAATTGACCAGGATGACTACACTGAGCAATCAGGTACCTTTGGCACTAAGGGAAAAGCCAGAGTAAAAGCAGGTTTCTGGAGAAGGTACTCAGTGTAGTCTAACTGTAGTTGAGGTTTGCTCTCCAGTAGGCACCTCTGGTTTAGAAATCCTATAGGTAGTAGGAGATGAGATCTGGAGTTCTAGAGAAAAGGCTGAATTAGAGGAAGAGTTTTGGGAGTTACTAGGTACTGGGTGAATTCACAGTTGGAGGGCAAGGTCTTTTGGACTTAATTCTTAGCTTATCCTTTTAAAATACCTACTCTTTAATGTGTGATTTATGTTTTATATATGTAATATGTTAGTGTTGTAGTGAGTGCATGTATATAATTTATAAATAAGTTTTTAGATATTGGAGGTACATTCTCCTTTTTTACTATTGAGAACTGCTTAACTATATAATCAGTATATTTTTTTCTGAACCATGTGACGGGTTTTTTGGGTAACTTGTAAGTTTAAAATTAATTTGGAGTAAAAATTTGCAAGAATAGTGCAAAGGACTTTCATTTTCTCTTCTTCATTTCAGAATACCCAGTTATTAACGTTTCACCACATTTGCTTTCTCATTCTCTTTTTCTTTATGTGTGTGTATACAGTCATGCATCACTTAATGACAGGAATACATTCTGAGAAATGCATCATGAGGCGATTTCATCATTGTACTCAGAGTACACTTACACAAACCTAGATGGTATAGCCTACCACACAGCTAGGCTGTGAGTTACTAATCTTATGGGACTACTGTTATATATGCGTTCTGTTGTTGACTGAAATGTTGTTATGCAGCGCCTGACTGTATATGTATTTTCTGAAACATTTGAAAGCTCCATGTTCCTTTACCTCTAAATACTTGAGTGTTTATTTCCTGTTATATTATGAACTAGATTAAAATTATCAAATCAGGAACTGGTTGAAATTTTGATCATTTAAAACACTGTAATATGATATATACAGGTTGCACTTTATCAAGTACAACATCATTTAGAATAAAATTTACACATAACATTATATAAAGTATTTTATAATAATGATTCACCTTGTATTGGTATTTCTAATTAGGATTGTAAGACTGTCTTAAAAAATAGTATTTAAAGGGGGCTTTATTTGTGGGATATTTAACTCCTGGGAACTAAACCATTATTTTTTCCAGATTTTAAAGATTAGGGAAGAATATTTTTAGACATAAGACGTAATTAAAAATAATTTGTGGTTTAGTGCCAGTGGGACCAGATGTACTCCTCTTCCTCTCAAAATAGTGTTTAGCATTTTCCCAAATGAAAGAGATTGATACAGTGTATAATAGTGTAAAACAAAAGTAGATGAGAATTAGAACAAAGGATGTTTTAGTGAAACATGTAAACTGTTTACCTTAAAATGTTTTTTTTTCCTGAATACTGGTATAAGAGTTCACTACTTGGACTTATTCTTTCTTTTATCAAAGTGGAACTTCATATACTAACTTCCTAATTCGTACTGGATGTTAAATAGCTGGCTCGATGTAGAGTCTGTTCTAGCTAATGGTAACTAAAGAGTTAGAAAGATTTAGGGGAAAAAAAGTATTTCGTAAGGCTAAAAATATATGCACAGGCAAACATAATATGAATTGAAACCGAAGAAAAAAGGTTTTTTTTGCCTCTACTACAGTAAAAATTCTTGTTTTTCCGTAATCCCTATAAGGCTTATTACATATGCATACATAAATGTAAACATAATTGTAGGATAGAGCGAATTTTATATTCTGCCTTTTTAAATAGATCATAAGCATCTGTGTTTAAAAACAACAAAGTTCTAAGACCTAGAAGACTACTAGAAGGTCAAGTCAGAGTCTAAAGTATCTGAAGATTTTAAGTATGTTCATGAGATGTTCAAAATTTTCAACTTGTCTTTGCACTTAAAAAAATGAATTATCATTAATTTGCAACTATGACCTGACTTACATTCTGCAATTCTGTAAATTTCAGGGTGGAAAGACTGTCTTGGGGACATGGAACTGGAAAGAAGAACATAAGTGTTGTTTATGTATTGGAAGGTAGCCCTTTAAGTTTGTAGCTTAGAACTCTGATGAAAGTGGAATTCAAGCAGCCATTTAAGTGAAATGGTGTGGGGCATTTACTTTGTGGAGCAGTGGTTTAGTTTCATTCTTTTAGAAGTTCTTACTGTAAAATGTAACAGAAAACGAATAAAACAAATGTTGACATAAATAATTACAAAGAGAATACCTGTTTAACTACACCCAGGTCAGAAATAGAATATTAACAACAATGCGGAAACTCTTGTGTGTTCCTTCCCCAATCAGAAACCCCTTCTTCCCGTGCGTCGTAATCTTTTCTTTGCTCGTGTGTATAGCCATGTTTGTGTGTCTCTGAACCATACAGTGTAGTTTTGCTTGTTTTTGAATTTATGTGAATGGAATCATATGTAGTCTTTTGTGTTGTGAGCCATGGAGCAATGTGAGCTATGTTGCATATTTGCAAACCTGAAAACACAATTTGAGCCAAAATGAGGTAGATAGTCTAACTGAACTGTTCGGCTGTATACCTGTAGATAAAACAAATTACTTCAGAAAAAAGAATAAGTCTCTGAAAAATCTAGTCAGCTTCTGGACTTTGTAATTCACCTGCAAGGGCAGTGGTCCTAGATGATCTAGCATGATCAGTTGGACCTCAGTGGACTGCAGAGTATGGGCTGTGGTGTTGGAGGCCTGGACGTGTAGGCCAGGCTGGGGGCATGCTGGGCCAGGTGTTGACCAGGGCTCCAGAAAACTATATGACCAGTGTTAATGACAGGCCTGTAGTTCCATCCCTCTGTACGGATTCACAAGTAGAAACCTCAGTTCACTGGCATTGTATTTCTGATTTACTTGGATGATGTTTTATTTTTTACTTTTTTTTCTTACTTTTACTTTTTTTTACAGTTCCCTCTTTCTTTTCCTATAATGTTTCACCTTCCAACTTTACTGAGGTATGATTGATAAACAATAAATGATAGATATTTAAAATATGATGAGTTCAAGGTAATGAACATTTCCATCACCCCAAAAAGTTTCCTTGTAATCCAGCTCCCTGCCACCCCGTCCCCTGGCAACCATTGACACTACAGATTGATTTTCAATTTCATGAAATCTATATAAATGGAATCACGTAGTATATAGTCTTTTTTTTTTTTTTTTTAAAGATTTTATTTTTTCCTTTTTCTCCCCAAAGCCCCCCGGTACACAGTTGTATATTCTTCGTTGTGGGTCCTTCTAGTTGTGGCATGTGGGACGCTGCCTCAGCGTGGTTTGACGAGCAGTGCCATGTCCACGCCCAGGATTCGAACTGACGAAACACTGGGTCGCCTGCAGCAGAGT